>NC_050517.1:1089756-1102040 GCF_002922805.2 Oryzias melastigma
TTCTTGCTGTGAGGCAAGAGCGCTAACCACTGCGCCACCGTGCAGCCCAATTTCAGCATCTTCAGCGGCATCATTCAGCTTACAGCATTCAAACCAGCATTATCACATGTAATGCTGTATATTTAGTTCATAATTATGTTAAAAAGTTACAGTTTAAAAATGTTCAATAAAGGTTTATCCTGTTCGGCCCGTGACCTAAGGTGTGTTTGGATTTTAGCCCCCTGTGTGATTGAGTTTGACACCCCTGGGTTAGAGGATGAATGGACTGGTGAAAAGGTACAGTAGAAGCAATGGATGGTTGAAGTTTGTTGTAAACATGCTTACATCCACACGTAAGGTGGAGGGAGGTCAAGAAAGGAAAGACTAACAGGATGTTTAGCTGAGTTCAGACAGAGCTGTCAGGTGATGTCATGTGGTACTGGTTTACCAGAGATGGGACATTTGAGGTGGAGATACCTTCAGAGGCTGCTTGTTGAAAACCAGGAAAGCCCTCCATCGACACAACACCTGAGACAAGAAGCAACTGTCAGAGCACAGCGATCTTCAGAAGGTTGTACACTCAAACATCTGCTCAGAGGATCAACATGGATGTGCACATGCGTGTTTTAGTCATCAGCTCTTTCCAAAGTACAACGAAAGGACAAATGTAACATAAATTAGAGTCTGCACTGCTAGGAAGAATGAAGTCATGTGGTATATGAGTGTGGGTCCATTTAAAGTTGCTCTGAATGTCTGGCCAGCCATGACATCATCAGGTTTTCACACTGCGGTCTGCTCTGAGCAGCCAGGTGTCAAAACCGCTCTCAGTCTTCATGTCCTTTTCAGTCTATCTTACAAAAAAATGCTTTTCTATTTTCAGATGAGTGTTCTGACTGCCGTAGAAGGTCATATTTGTCTTATAACCCCCCTCCCAAACACACAAACACACATTCTTACTCTGATTTTTTTGAGTATTTATTTTTATTTTTATTTAACTGAATCAAACAATAACAGCATTTATTCCAATAAGAAGTACACTCAATGATCATCACACTGTGCTTTGAGACTCACCACAAACCTGCTGGCAGCTCTCCCCCCTGACTGGCAGCAGTGGGTTGGAACGATGGGGGTAATCTGACAGACCCTGTAAGGTTTCAGCATCTCTGAGATCTGATCTGTTTGAGAAGTCAAGAAAAGCAGAAACATCTGAGGTTATTCACGCCCCTTCCATTCTTCAACACCTCACAGTCTTCTACAGACCAACATGACAACTGCTGCCTTCAAATGTGGAAATGCAGACACATGAAATACTGGAAAAATGCTTGTTACTGTGTTTTGATTGATCTTGACAGAGCAGAACACTTTTATATCAGCACAGCTTTCATGTGGGATACCTCAAGGTTCAGTTTTAGGACTCATTCTACTTTTATCGATCACACTCCCTCTTGAAGAGCTAATCTCTCAACCAGATCACAAACATTTTTGATCATCTCTATGCTGACGACATCCAACTGTGCTCATTTATTAAGAGTCTAGTGTTTAAAGGGGTTACATTGGATTAAGAATTTAACTTTTGTCTCGTAAGGGGCACCACCTTCCTTTCATTGAAAGATAAAATACTCTTCAATAAGAATGTATCAATCTTAGCTTAAATATTCTGATAGTGAGGTCCCCACGGATGGCTTTGGTAGAGGAGGTGTAACCGTCTGGGCACCAGTCAGAGCAAAATCGATCTGGTTATTGTGGATGTCTAGTCCTGGGGGGGTCAAACTCAATCGCAAAAGGAGCCAAAATCCAAAACATACCTAAGTCGCGAGCTGAACAGGATAAACATTTATTGAAAACTAAAACTACATTTTTAAGACTTTAAATCTGTAACTTTTTACCAAAATTATGAACTAGATACATCGTATTAACTGCAATATCACTAGTGTGAATGCTGTAACCTGAATTTAGCCTCTGAAAATGCTAGTGCTGACAGCAGAAGATGCTGAAATTGATAGCTAAAAACGCTGAAGCTGATAGCTAAAATCACTGAAGCTAATAGCTAAAAACGCTGAAACTGATAGCCAGCTAAAATATTAGCGAAATACCAAATTAGCCTAAAAAAGTTAAAAAAAAACTTAGGTTAGCCAAAACAGCTAGCATGTAGCTGATAAAAATAGCTAAACTTCAAAATATCCTAAAAAAACTGAAATAGCCTACATTAGCCAAAACAGCTAGCATGTAGCTGAAATATTAGCTAAACTCCAAAAAAGCCTAAATCTCAGTAAATGACAAAATAATACAAAAAGCTAGCAGAATGACAATTAATTAAACTTTAAAACTGTAACTTTTTAACATAATTATGAATAATAAAAACAGGAATATTATTAGGGAATAATTCAACTTAAACCTTAAATAACTTTCAATATTTTACTCTCCATAAAACTATATTTTGTCAAAATTATACAAGTTAGAAATAAGCACCATATAACATCGGGCGTTAATCAAATAAAATAAAATGATCTGGAGGGCCGGATCCGGCCCCCGGCCCTTGACTTTTACACATATGGTCTAGTCATTCACCTCAGAGATATCATAGAACCGTCATCATCCCCCAATTCCACCAGCACACCCCCAACTTTCTGTTCATGGATGATAATGCTCCATCACATGGTACCAGGTTTGTAACAGGAGGACTTTAGGAAGCATTTGTGGCTCATATGGTATGGCCAGCAATGACCTCTGACCTGAACCTCCTAGAGCACATCTGGGACCAACTGAAGCAGAGGCTGGTTGATCGTCCCCCTAAGAGAGCTGGCAGAACTGCATGTAGCACTAATGGAAGAGTGGAACACCTCAGAACAACATCCTGAGGTTAGTGATGAGAATGAGATATCAGTGTAAAGCTGTCATTGCAGCAAATAGTGGAAATACACGATCAATGCTTATCTTTAATAATGTCTTAAATCTGGGAGTAATAAATATAAACTAATTAAAAATGTTGTCTCTTCTCCTTCATTATTAGTAATATCAAAGGGAATTTTGATGTATTTCATGCAGTATTTCACGTATTTCCTTTTAAGTTTTTCGCCCTGTATTGTAAAGCATTTGAGATTTTATCTGGGGAAAGTGCTACAGAAATAAACATGACTCATTTACTCCACTGTCAACTATTAAAAACGTTTCTAAGCTCATGCTTAGAAATATTACCAGGGTCAAATCCAGTCCACTCTGTGCAGCTATCTATATGTAATTTACTGTTCTGACATTTGGGGAAATACTTCTCAGTAGCAATAAAAAATCTTTTTTTTCCAGAAAGAGCTGTTTTAATGATTCCTGAGGTTGTTTTGGGGATCTTACTGATTCACTTGATAATAAAATTCATCTTCAGGATCAGAAGCAAACATTTGATCAAATAATTTAGGCTCAAAGGTTTAGAAATGATAGAAAAACTGACTTTAACTTTAATTTTGGACAAATAGAAGCTACGCTGATGTAAAACTGGAATGATTTGGGCATCATGAATCAACTGAGACGGGATTTCCACCTGCTCCTTCTTTACAGCACACTATGATTGTTTTACTATCACAGCAATCGATTTATTGTGTAATACTTCATGTGGTTTTGGGGTTTCATTTGTCTTCTTAAATCTCTGAGTGCTGTTTGAGAAAAAGGGTCAAAGATCTTTTGAGATGCCGAGGCTCCTGTTGCTAACCTGTCTCCTTCTTGAGTTGTTAGCCGGTTTAGCTTTGGTTTTTGAAGAAGAGAGAATCTCTCACAGCAGAAAGGTTCCATGTTTCAAAGCCCCCCAACTGCTTTACTCCCTCAGTGTTTGAACACATCACAGGAAGACCCAAACTGTTTCCAAGTTAAAGGTTAAAGGTTTCTGAAGCACAGAATTGAGTCGATCAAATATTTCTACAGTGATTCACCTGAAACAGATGTCTGCCATCACACCTCACCACATGATCTGATGGAGCACGGCAGAGGATTTCTTCAAGTCTTAATGTCTCTGGTTCTTAGGTTTGCAGCTCATAGGATTCTTTCCCATCGTACACAAAGACCGGCTCTTTGTCAAACCAACTGAACATCATGAACTTGGTGTACTTCACAGAAGAGTACACTGTGTGTGCTCTCCTTACCTTGCAGCTTTGGAGGAACAGAGTTTGTCCTGTGGATCCATAGAGCCTGAGGCGTGGTCCCCTGCTGCTCCATGTGCTCCGATCTCAGACAGAAAGAAGGATGTGTGGAGTGTGAGAACACCTGCTGGGCCGAGCACCTGTCCAGTGCACAGCTCGGATCACCCTTCTTCGTTCTTCTCCCACACACTCATGAACTCAGAGCACACATCCTGTTCCATTGTGTGAGTCACTGTAAAGTTGCACACACAAAACATGAAGTGTGCAGGAACATCTCACCTCCCCCACCGGCAAACCGTTGGCAGGAAATGAGCGGCTCACAGCACTGAGGTTCACATCAGCAGTGCTGGATGAAGATGCGCTGCAGCAGGAGTCACCTGATCACAACGGCTGCTGGGGTCAGGAGGGGTCGCCGCATTGACAAAATCGTCATGATGATGAAGATTTTCGTGATGACGTCACAGGTCTGACAGCACAAATAGTTTGTCTGAAAACAATCACATCATTTGCTCAGAATAATAGCAGACAACTGGAGGAACACAGTTCTCATTGGTCACATCAGGAGCAGACGTTTTCAGTCTAACAGTCATGTCTGCTTGCCCTCAGTTGCTATGGTTACGTCATTGAGGCGGCCTAAATTAAGTGAGAATTAGTTGTTTATTCATTTAAAATGACAGAACAATCATTATGCAATTACATTTTACATGTTTATTGAACAAACAGCTCAATTCTAATCTGCAGAAAAGAGAAACCAAACAGTTTGATGGATTCTGCTGGTCATAAACTGGAAGTACAGGTTCATCCAAAGACTTCAAGGTTCTGAAGGTTCTCAGGGGAATTCCAGACACTTTGAACAACAGAAATCAAATGACAACTTGACCTGGATGACTGAAAACACTCAATACTTTCAATATCATCTGTGTAATCAGCTTAAACAAACTATTAGATGGGCGAAAGTGCAAAAGTTAGGCAGGTGTGACAAAATGCTATAAAGATTGAGATATATATCTAACGATTGATTTGATTCAATTTACAAAATGCAAAGAGAGCAAATGCAAGATTAGGTATAGTCTCACAACTGGACGTATTCCTTGGAGAGTTTGATCCATATTGACATGAGAGCATCACATAGTTGTGGCAGATTTGTCACTGAACATCCATTTATCCTTTATAACCTGAATCTATGATCCTACCTAGAGTATAAAGATTTGATATTAAGTCCTGACCCGGATATTGATAATTCATGTAAAGAAAATGGTATGGTCAAGCCAGGGTGGGATTATATAAGTTTGCTTCCTTCCACTCCCTATCAAGTGATCTACCTGTGATTTTGTATGTTATTTAATGTATTATTACCTGATTGCTTGAAATAAACCATTTCATTCATTCATACGCTAGAGGAAGAAAGTGTAAACAAAGGGTTGATGGGAAATTAGCAGAGATAACTTCCACGCCAAGTCACAACTCAAGAGGGAAATTTTAAATGAACTCCTGCTGCTCTGTGGAAAACTGTCTTATAAAAACAACCTTGTTTGTTTTATTTGGCTATAAACTGCATAAAAATAATTGAAAGACCGATGGGAACAATTTTACAATAGAGAGGGGCTTTAAACCTCCTTTCTTCCTCATTCTGATGCTGTCTGAACTGAGGGCAGATCGTCACGACCACGTCTACATGCCTGAATGCATCGAGCTGCTGCCATCTGATTGGCTGATTTGTTGACGACAGGTGTACATAATTCAGTTGCTTGTGAGTGTATAGTGTGTGATGAGAGATTTTTAATACTTTGTCCTTCACTTGAATGCTTTGCTCATTTTCTTCACTTTGCACCAGATCCCCAGAGCTGCTGTGACAACTGAAAATCTCCATCAATAAAATGGATCTTATCTTAAGGTGACAGTTTCATGTCAGCGTAAGACTGAGCACAGCAACAAGGTATTTCAGCGTCAGAAAGGTCTCTCCCAGACAGACGGTTCAAGATGTTCAAGGTCTTTTGAAGAACAAAAAAAGAAAATGTTTAAGATCATAGACGTCGAGGAAACTTGGTGCATCAGATGAAAGTCATTATCCTTTGAAATCACATGTTCAGCAGCTCAGAACAGCAAAAAAAAAAAATCAAGGTCCACCCTTCTAATGTCCAGAGAAGTCTGATCAGATTTGGTTTTCATGGATGAGTTGAAGACAAACCTCTGATGCAAAAAGAAAGCAAAGCAACTCAAGACAGAGCTGCTCTGGACTGATGAGTCCAAATATAAAACTTTTGTTTTCTGTGTTTTTTTCCACCTGCATAAACCTTTGTGAACATTTCCTGAAATGGGAACTGTAGTTGTGTGTGTGCACATGGTGCTGCAGCCTCATCCCTTCATCAGGATCTGCTCCATCCTGTATGCAGGAGGCTCTTCTCAGATGAACTACCGCTGTACCACAGTCAGTGTGATCTGGATTCAAACCACTTTATTCTTTGTGTGTGATTCTTTCCATCATTCATGTTTGTCTGAGTGGTTAATACATGTTATTTCATAAGAAAAAGTCAGATTCCTCTGAACAGCTCATTCCAGACGCAGTGAAAGATAAAGACATGACAGCAGAGGAGCAGAGTTTGTCCTCTTTACCAAGGATTTGTGGGAAAAAAATCATCAAACATGACAGTGGGGACAGCTCAGAGAAAAACAGAAACAAGTTTATGAAAATAACGATAAGTGTGAGTCTCAAGCAGCTTAAAATCAGCGTTTAAAAACATTATAAGGATCACATGAGTATTTACATGCAAACATGGTTGGTTGTCACGCCTTCACATGGACACGCCTCCACAGACACTCCACGCCTGGAATGTTGGATATCTGAACTACAGAAGAAGAATTGACCCCCCCAATCCAAACTCAGGGTGGGGTCTTCATTGGGATCAGCCCCCCATCTTGGGGACTCTGCAGAGCTCTCAGGCTGAAGGAGGACCACAAACACAAGCATGATTCTGTAGGCGGGGATGGGGGGGGCTACAGGAAGACATAAGTGAAACCAGAGCAGCTGTGGGGGGGTACAATGCAGAGTCAGGCTCTGTTACAGACGAGGGTTCCTTTTTAAAAACAAACCGCTTTGTTGCCATGACAACAGACTCACACAGAGACAGCAGTTTTCATTTGCCCCCACCAGAGAGGAGCACACCCCCCCAAAAATGTTTTTGACATATCTACTGACACTGCAAGGAAACAAGGACAAACTAAAAGGGAAAAGTGAAGCTGCGTCTGATGAAGGCTTGATCTGGTCAGTTGAGAGGGGCAGGCAGAGTTCTGGGTGAACATTGGGAGGGGAGGGGGGCATCTAGATACACTTAGAGGACATGTACATTAAAAAACAAGCAGAACCTCGGGGTGAACCCGTCCACAGGTCAGAGCTGCAGGTTCATCAGTGTACAGAGGATGCATCCACGGTGCCCCCCCACCCCCACGCAGGAGCGTGAACGTTCACCGGTCCATCATGCTCAGGATCATCTCCGGCGTCAGGTCTCCGTTGGCAGCTGCCACCGTTTCCTCGTTGTCGGCCAGCTCTACAGTCTCCACCCCCTCAGCGTCCATAGCTGCATCCTCCACAGCCAAAGCCACGCCCCCCTGCAGGGGAGCCACCGCAGCCGCATCGGCCTCCTCCTTCTTCACTATAATGTTCTCCACCGCCCCAGTGCTCTCATCCTCCACCTGAATGACGGCAGCAGCTGCACACAGGTGAGCACAGGTAGGATGTGATCATGTGACTCGTTTCAATGAACAATGGATGCAGTTTGTTTACTTTCAGCATCAGTGAATCTATATTTGAAAGGAATCTATAGATTGTGAATGTAAATCAGGGGTGTGCAACCTGCGGCTCTGGAGCCACATGTGGCTCTTTGATGCTTCTTTGTGGCTCTCTGGTTGAAGAAAAATAAAACGTTTGTCATTTTAAAAAGTATTTTTTGGACTGCAGGGTGCATCAAGCAAAACTAACTCATTCCTAAGTTTACCTCACTCCACCAGGCTCCTGACTATAGTACCCACAATGCTCTGACAATCCATGAGGCAAGTTTACCAAAGGTATACTAAAACGGAGTGCCGATTACCACAGAAAATCAATTGGAGGTCATTTAGATTAACTAGATTCAAACTTAAGGAGAATTTTCTTCTTTTTAAATAAATCCAGGGATTTCTAATGTGGTTTTTGATCTGAAAATGGGGCAAGGGTCACTTAGTTGACTCTGATTTCATTTTGGTTTATTAGATTCATCACAACTGCAGATATCATACTCTCAGCTACATTTTCTGCAGTGAAACATTTCCACAAGGTACAGCATGTATTTTATTTTGAAAGGGAGTCAAGTGACTGTCAAAAGTTAACTATTTCTTATTTTTTAAAGGCTGACTTATCTTTCTGCTTGCGTTTTATGTACACTAAAGAGCAACAATTAATTTATATTCATCATAATAATGACGTAACATAAATAGAAATGAGGGTCTTACTAAAGGGTGCAGTAAGACTTTGTGGTTCCTACTGAGTTGTGCTCAATGAGAAATTGACCCGAATGGCTCTTTAAGGTTGCAGACCTGATCTGGGTTTATGTTTGCGGGTGCTGTGAGTGTAGCTGTGCACGTGCCCGCTCACCTGAGGATGTTTTATTCGGCGTTCTGACGGGCTTGCTGGGAGTGGGAGGTTTAGGAGCGTTCTTAGGGGGTCGGCCTCGTTTTCTCTTGACCGGCGGCTCTTCGGGGGCCGGGACTGGGACGGCAGCGGGGGCTTGGTCCAGTTCCAAGCCCTCTGGCTCATCTTCCTCCTGTAGCAGGGAGGCGTCCTCCTCCTCAGCCTCGTCGTCGTCGTCTGGATCCAGCTGGTCCTCATCTGAGGGACAGAGGCTCCGCCTTTAGTGCTGTAACAGCAGAAGCAACAGACTTCCAAGATGGAGGAGGAAACTCTCACCACTGTCGTCATCATCTCTCCGGCTCCTCATCTTTTTCTTTCGGCCCCTCCTGCCTTTCTTTGGGGTGGGGGCTCCGTTTTCTGCGTCGTCTATCTCCCCACTGCAGTTCTCCGCGTGCCGCGCCATGGTGTTCTGAAAGACACACACAGTCAGCTCAAAAAGGGCCCCACCCCCCCAGCAGAGCGGCGTAGCGCATCCTCACCCTGCGAGTGAACGTCTTGCTGCACTTGGGGCAAACAAAGGCGGTGGGGACGAAGTTGGGGTCGTGGTAACGCTTGAAGTGCATGTCCAGCAGCTGCTTCTGCCTGAAGGTCTTCTCACACTGGCTGCAGGCAAACGGCTTCTCCCCGGTGTGGGTCCGACGGTGCATCACCATGTGCCGCTCCTGAACACAGAAGAAGTGTCCTCAGGTGACCCAAAAAACCTAACTTTCAGGTTCTCGTGTAACCAGTTGGTCTCTGATGTTCTCTGAGACCCGGTCATGACAGACAAGGGTCCAAGAAGAGGCTGGTCACTGGCCTGACCGCTTCCAGAGGAAGACCCTGAAGGCTGTGATGAAGGTCACAGGTGAAGTCTCTGAACTTCAGCTGGAGCTGCTCAGACAGAGCTCACATTTTAGAATGTACTTGCTCAAAGTGGATACAGAAAACAACCCAAGAGTGAGCCACAAAACCCAAACATGCTGGAAACACACATGAATAGCAACGTAACTCAGCGCGAGCTATGGATGTCCTCATACTCTGAAACCAAACCATGTTATTGGCTGAATCCCTACTGCATGTGTTTGCATATGTTGATGTTAGAAGAGTCAAACACATGTTGTGCTAAATAGAATATATTTGTTTATTACAGTATGCTTACTATAAGCCAACTGAGAGTTTTTTTTGCTACTTATTATCAAATGAGTTGTTTAATAAAACACAAATAATAAATTGAACCAAAACTAAACTGTGACCTACAAAGTTGAAGTTTGAACCAAATTTTGAAAAAAGTAAATCACAGTTAACTGACTGGGTCCGGACACAGGAAATCCCTCAGAATTGTAGCAGCTTCTCCTTTGTTTGTTAGTAAGGCTGCTACAACACTGGAGTCTGAATGTGAGGTGTGCGCACACAAACCTGTCTGCAGCAGTAGTCACACATGTCACATTTGAACCTCTTCTCGTTCTTGTGGGACTTCTGGTGCTGGATCAGAGCGTAGCGCTCGTGGAAAACGGCATCGCAGTAGCGGCACTTCTTTCCAGTCTCAATAAACGAGTGCTGCTTTCGAAGATGGACCCCTTCACAAACGATAAGACAGATGCATGAGATGAAGCGGCGCCCTCACCAGCTGTGTGTGTGTGCATGTGCGTCTTACCCAGGTCACTTTTGCGAGCGATGACCGTGTCACAGTGAGGACAGTGGAACTTGGCCACATTCTCAGTGTGCTTCTGCAGGATGTGCATCTTCATGGTTCCGCTCTGGGTGAAGCGGGCGTGGCAGATGTAGCACTCGTAGGGCTTCTCCCCTGCAAACATGAGCGTGCACACTTACAACAGGAGTCCAGGAGGAGCAGACGCCCAGCTCTGCTCTGTCACAGGGTTTTACCGGAGTGTGTCCTCATGTGTCTCTTCAGCTTGTACGTGTCTCTGCTGGCGTAGCTGCAAAGGCTGCACTGGAAGGGGCGCTCCCCGGTGTGGGATCGGATGTGGCGCTTCAGTTTGCTCACCTAGGCAGAAGCAGAAGAAGCCATCAGAGGCTTTTCCTTCTCCACTGCAGCGCGAGTGGACAGGAGCTCACCTCCACACTGGCATAATCACACATGGAGCACTTGAAGGGTTTCTCATGAGTGTGTTTGTAGCGTCTGTGACGAACCAGCTCCCCGCTGGTCACGAAGGCCATGTCACAGTCCGTGCACTTGTGCGGTCGTGTTCCTGTGCAAACAATGACTGAGCGTCAGGCTCCACCCCCGAACAACCCAGCCTGAGCTGAAGACTCTGAAGGCTTATTTCCACTGATCTGTTTGCAGTGCATCTCAGTTGCAATGACACAAAAAAACAGAATATCAATTTATCAATCGGAATGTTTACGTCGCTTTTGTCACGTCTGTCCCTGACATCCGTCCTTCCCTATTGCAAGTATTATGTAGGAGTTCTATTTCCAGTCCGTCAATGTGTCGATTTTGCAACAAAAAGCTGGAGAAATGAAAAACAGATCCAGGTTGAAAAAGAAAAAATTTCATTGAATTTTCAATGAAACTTGAAAAGTTAAAAATAACATTTTTTCTGTTTATAAATGAAGTTTACTTTGGTAAATCATCCTTATTTTCCTCACTACTGATGTTAACCTAATCCAAAAACAGTTGTCCAGCAGAAGATAACATGTCCTTCAAATCTTTTTTTAAACATTGATTTCATTCTAGTCAAAATTGTGAATTTATGGCTAAGAATCTCCTTAAACCGTAGAATAAACTGTAAAGTTTATATTCTGACATTAAACTAAACAGGCCTGTGTGTCTCTGAATCTTCTAGAGCAAAATATTGGCAAAAAGTTTGATTTTCTTTAAGATCTGTTTGTTAAAAAAGAAGATTGGAAGCCCATATTATCTTTTGCTGCACGACAGCATCAGTAAGGAAAATAACGATGCTTACCAGAGCAAACATACTTTATAAGCCGAAGAAATGGTCTTTTTAACTTTTAATGTTCATTTTCACAGTGATTTATTTCTAAGAAATCCTGTTTACATGTGTCCAAGTAGAAGCAATATTCATGAACAAAATGCAACTTTCTCTTAATTTTTTTAACGTTTTCTTCATGAAAAATCTATAGCTCATTCATTTAAATCATAATCGTAATGTAATGTAACGTGCGGCTGGACGGAGACGATGCTGAGACGTTTTTCTGCTGCAGACATTTTAAACACGATGGTTGCTACACTAACATGAATAAATACAGAACCCTGTTGTATATTTGAGCTTTGCTGCTCCTTCTGAGTTCTGTTCAAGGAGAAACGGACCAGAATGGTTGAAGACTGAAAAATTCCAACTGAACAGCGTGACAGAAAGTCCAAAGTCTGCCTCGGTCCCCATGCACGGCAATACTTGGTAGAGACACCTGACTGGACGGAATCTAGACAAATCAGCAGGCTGTTTGGTGTGGCAAAGAACGTAACGCTGAGAACATTTTGAACGCAAAAACAAAGACAGGGCAAAAACGAGATGAGGCACTACGCATCTAAAAACGTCTGTGCTGCAATCGCAAAA
>NC_050517.1:1102103-1133915 GCF_002922805.2 Oryzias melastigma
TAGAAATTTCGAAAAAGTTTTGCGCAAAAGTGTAATGGAAACGCAGCTAGTGTGACAGAAAGTCCAAAGTCCACCTCGGTCCCCAAGCACGGCGATGCGTGGTAGAGACACCTGACTGGACGGAATCTAGACCAATCAGCAGGCTGTTTGGTGTGGCACAAACGTAACGCTGAGAACATTTTGAACGCAAAAACAAAGACCAGGCAAAAACGAGATGAGGCACTACGCATCTAAAAACGTCTGTGCTGCAATCGCAAAAATATTTTTTGAAAGTAAAGTAAATATCAAATAAATTTATTAGCAAATTATGATTTTTTTCTTAACAGTTTACATTTTGTTTGCAACTTAAAGATGTTTGCAATGAGGTGGCACAAAATCAATCTATACATCTGGGCCTTTGCAATTTGGCTTCTAAATTAGCATATGCAGCGGGTTAGCATAGCATCTCTAGCCTGTAAAACTCAGTGATGTAAACTAACTGGCGGTCACGAGACAGACTCCCCACGCAACACAAGGGAGACACACCGCAGGTGGACCAGTGTAAATCCGGCATAAGTGTACCTGTGTGCGTGTTGAGGTGGTTCCTCAGCAGGGTGACCGTCCGGAAGGCTCTCCCGCACAAGTGACACTTGTGAGGCCTCTCATCGGTGTGGCTCTTCATGTGCCGGTCCAGGTTGGAGCGGCGGGGGCATGTGTAGCTGCACAGCTCGCACTGGAACGTCTTCTTCACACCTGACCCAACACACAGCACATCATTCATGAAACCTGCTCGCTGAACAAGCCTCAGGGTCGTCTTCATCAACCTTCCTCATCTCTAAGATCCCCTAGCATTAATAAAGAATCAACCATTTGGTGTTTAAAGAATCATTTCTTAATAATTCTTCTGAACGTTAACGATGAGGGACGTCACATTCCGCTGCTTCTAACAGAACAAATGATAGCATCTTTGTGGTGATGAAAAAAGGCTGAGGACAGCTCTGACGACAACGCGGAGCAGCACAGACATCTGACCTTTTTTCTTGATCTTTGTGGGTTTGGGCGGCTTCATGTTGCCCACGACCTTCTCCGCATTGACCTCTGACAGAAGGCCCTCCTGCTGTTCCTCTTCAAAGTCATACACGCTGACGTCCATGTCCTTATCGCCCTCAGCGTAACGCAGCCGACTCTTTTTTCCCTGAAAAAGGCAGCCAGTGATGGTGGGATTAGTTTCACAGGCAAACTTCACCAATTAAGAATGGCCCCGCCCTCTTACCTTTTTACCCTTCTTGACCACCCCAGATGGGGGCTGGTAGTCGGGGTCTTTAGCCCAGGTTGGGTCGTCGTTTGGAGGCTGAATGGGCTCCTCCTCTCCTTCATCCAGCAGCTGGTTCCCCACCTCCTCATCATCCTCATCTTCAGCGTGGACTTCAGCTTCCTCCTCCTGCTCCACTGTCTCCACCTCTCCGTTGGCTCCCACCTTTACCACCTGATGGTGCAGCAGACATGCTCCAGCTGAGAGCTGATAAATGTGGACAGAACGGGCAGAAGTGTTTGTGACTCTTCGTGTACCTGGAAGCCCTCAGGAAGAGGCAGAGTGTGACAGATGACCGGGTCTCCATCTTTTGGAATTGAGCTGGCATCTACAAAAGTGCCTTGCTGCAGGGCCTCCACAGTGGAAGCAGAGACAGGCACCTGGACCAGCTGCAGCTCCCCGATCCCCAGCGCCGCCTGCTCCTCCATGTTCACCACCTTGAGGACCAAGGCAGTTGCAGATGAGCTTCTTGTGAGATTCAGACATCTGTTCAAAATGCTAAAGTCCTCTTTATGATGGGACATGAAAATGTGAAAAAGCTTCGACCTGCAGAGTTATGATCTGTGTCTGGTCCACTGTTGTCACGGTGGCTTGGTGGGCAGCACCTGCGACGCCCCCAACAACAGCTGCTGAGGGTGAGGACGCCCCCACGGCAGCATCCATCACCTGCAAAACACGGTCCCGTTAAAAAGACATTCAGATGGGCCACACAGCTGATATGAACATGACATGAACAAAGCCATGACTTCACGTTTGAGGGAGAGATGATGGACAAAACCTTCAGAAAACACAAGTTAGAGGTCAGAGGGGGAAGCTGTGGGAGGACGGAGGACTCTGAGCTTGAATGTCATTGACAGCAGTTTTACAAGGTGATCCAGACTGGATCCAGAGCTTATCTGGATTCACAGATGCACTGAAGTTAAAAAAAGGTTGTTTGTTTTTTTCTGTGTGACAGAGTGTCACGCCAGATTCTCTTGGAAAATCCTGGTCACAGATTGATCCCACATCAATGCTTGAAGATCAGAAAATCAGATGAGCTTCAGACTGTCATGAATAGGATAAAAATCATCAGATTTCAGCAGTAAATAGAGGACAGTAGTCCTGACTGCACAACAAAACCAAACATTTGAACTAAGAAAAGAATAAAAACAACAGCTATATGCAACAGATACGTCAGTGTTCGATAGTAGGGCGACTGCCGCCTTTCCAAAAATGAAATCCCTTTTTTTTTCAGAGTGGAAGCTGTGCATGTTTGCCTCTGACCCGTGTTAAGTTTACAACATTTTCTTCAGGAACCAGCTTGTAAAGCTCCTTTCTTCAAATTTTCCAAACAGAGCAGCTGTCTGTCTGCTGCACCCAGACAAACACAGGAACACTCACCTCAGTCTTCATCTGCAGCAGAGTGGGATCCAACGAGTCCATAACCATCATATCCACGCCAGCTCCACCATCCACAGCAACCCCCACCCCAGCATCCAAGAGCTGCTGCTGGGTCTGACCTGAAAAACGACACAAACAGCTCTAACCTCTTCAAAATAAGAGCGGAGCATTAAAACATCTGTTTATGTACGATAGAAGAGACAGAACCTTGTTCCAGCCCAACTCCAGCCTGCCCCTGCACCACCCCCCCGGCCTCTGCAGCTTGCTGTAGCAGGTCGGCCACCATGGCATCCTGGCTGTGAACAGCTTGAATGGACGGGACATCCACCACGCCCTCAGCTGACCTGCCGTCCATGCTGGCAAGATCCAAAACCTGGAATGAACATAAAGCAGCATTCATCAGTCCAGGCCTGATAAACCAAATGACACATTCAGCTTCAACTCTCAGCTGTCTGAATGAAGCACAAATGAAGAAAGAAAGGTTTGTTGAAGCAGAAAGATGACCCGAATGTGTGTGCTGTTAAGGTCAGTATATGCGGAGTCCCTGTTGAAGTTGCCAAAATTCTAAAACTTTGTTTATTTAATATGATCAACAAGGTTTTAGATTCCACTCTATAAAAACCTCTTCCAATGTACAGAATGACACTTTATATCCAACAGCCCCACATAAAAGGTAGGTACTATTAGACATTTCAGATTGGATGATGACATTTGTCTATCGTTTCAACTGAAATCTATTTGACATAAAGTGATACTGGATATCATTATCCGATCACTGATGTCCAGTTGTACCTAACTTTTCTGGTTCTCATTGTTTCACTTTTAACCTGAAAAGAGTTTTAGGATTTCTAAAATGTTGGTTTGTTTTTTTACATTTTGGTTTCTGGAAATTTGTTTTGATTTCTAAAATGTAATGCTGTTTTTTTTCTTCAAATTTTTTTTGTTTTTTAATTGCTGGGATCTTTGAAAAGTTTTTGTGTCGAGTGATTTGTTGACGTGATTTGCTCTTCAGGGCCATCAAATATAATTATTAAAAAAGTTTAGAAGTTTTTGGCCACTAGATTATGAAAGTGCATTGCATTAAAAAAGGGTGTTTTTCATTAGGTTGAGCATTAACTTTATCTGCTCATGAAATCAGTAAGACGACCTTCAAGTGAAAGTTAAAAAGCTCAACATGTCATAGACACATCTGGTCTGTTTGTGCGTTTGTTGCCGTTTTGTTCTTCCTACTTACTTTAGTCGCAAAAAAAATAGAGCAAAACATTGGGGTAATATTAAATATTGACCAGTGTGAACGGTTTATTTTTGTGTGTGGTGATGCAGAAAAGGAGTTACTGCTAGAGTTTTTTGGACAAATACGACAACTTTGAGGTTTGCCTTGATGCTGATGCGTGTGAAGCTGCCGAGACAGGCCCTTGTGCGATTGAGTTTGACACCCCAGTCAATGTTCCATGCTAGATGTCACTAAAACAGATTTTTAAATGAAGCAACACTTCAGGGTTCTGTCAACAGGTGAGTTTATTTGAAAGGACATCATATTCTGGATGAGAATTAGACAGCTGTAAATAAAAAGACAAACGTCAAGGTTTGTACTCTGCGGGTTTAAACCCTCTGAAGATCATATGCAGCAGATAGTGGCTGTAACACTGTCTGGTTTCTTTGCTTGCAAGATTGAGGGCAGTAAATTCTGAAAACCACATAAACCGACTCAGAACTGATGGCAACACTACATTAAAAAAGTCACTTGGTGTAATAAAGTAAAGTTCTGATCATCCTGACTGCTTGATTTCACACTTAGACCATCAGTGTAAACCTTCACATCCACTGCTGATGGTCCCAAAGGTCAACAAGTCCTCAGAAGATTCTGTCATGGATGGTCCATAACAAACGCAGAGTCTGCACTTTATTCTATCTGCTTCTGAGTCCAAATAAAACAGGAGATCTTGAAAACTAACATCTATAGGCTCTCCTGTTGGAGCAGAGATTACTTCCGTTCCTGGAGTCTTCCTCAAGTGGAAACTGATCAAACACCTGCATGCGGGACATCCAAAAATCATTCGTGTTTAAACGCTGGTTAGATCTGCAAATAAATGCAGCACGGCGTGTCTGTGAGCCGGCGTGGGGCAGCTCCTGCCTCCACACTGATGAGTGTTTTTGTAGCTCTCCAAGCCGAGTCGTAGAGGGAGCTCTCCGCTGGAACATGTATCTGCGGCTCCGAGCCTCCCGGTGGGCTGAGAGCAAGAGACGAGCGGGCGACGGGCGCAGGAGCATCCCGCCGCCGCGGCGCAGCTCGTCTCCACGGGTCACGAACACGGCCGGGGCGACTGTGGATTGTGGAAGACGGCTCGTGGATGGGGGAAGTTCGGGTTTTGAGAAGCTGTGATTTGGAGCGCGTATCCGCGGCTGCGTCGTCCTCGCGGGCTCCGCGGCGGCCTGGCCTCCCCCGGTCGGCGTGCAGACCGTGGTGCCAGGCAGGAGGCTGTCGGAACCACCGCTCACCTCCATATCGGTAGATGTTAGTGACATATTAGATCGATTATGGAGCGAAGGCGCCGCGCGCGCGGCCACGCGGACGTGCTTTAATGGTCGGAGGAGCAGGGAGGGCCCGAGACCCGAGCTAACCCACAAACCAGTTCCCGCGCTTCTTTCACAGTCCGAACAGACTGGTTACAATGTTGTTGAACTTTAAAGCGACATTCGGTTCGGCTTTTTATCACGATCGAGTGTTTATTTTCACGAGCGGGAGCTCCGACAGCCGCAGAGCGGGTCGAGGCCTCCGACAGCCCGCTGCATGGCGTCAGAGGTGGAAGAACGGGAAACAAAGAGGGCAGAAAATGGACGCCTCGGCCTAAACTCTCTAACCATTATCCTGTCTTTAAATCACCCATTCGACGTATTTTCACGGAAGCGAACAGAAAACACGCGATTGTGTGGCGTTTTTGATATGTTTGAACATTTAGGCACATTTCGAAAGGTTTTTCAAAAACGATAGAGGGAGACAAACACTCTTGGACGAGCTGTCGGGACCGAGCCCCATCGTGACACCTAGAGGCCGGTGAAAGATCCTGCAAAACTCCCCCCTTCTCAGAAAAGTAGTGATACTTTACCTGTTTTGGTGCGTTTCTCGTCCCGCGGGTCCCGTCTGAAAGCTCAGAGTGTTTGGCACAAAGTTTCCAGAGCTGGTGAGAAAAGCAGCTTTCTCCCGGCGGGTTGTTTTAATCCTCTCCCGCTTTACAAGAGTAGCTTCTGCCACAAAATGGCAGTTGGGAGCTCAGTGCGCCTGTGCGGCCGCTGGGGGGTGGTGTCGAAGCCGCTGCACTCACACTGATTGGCCAGGAGGGGCGCCCGTTAGAACACATTCAAACTCATTCATCTGTGTTGGGACGGGGCTGCGTTCACGGCGCCCGGAAATTCCAGACTCTGCATTGATTAGGCAGATTATTGACGGCACGTCTGTCTATAAGTGTGAATTCTAATAAAATATTCAAATCTTTGAGAGGCTATTAGGATTCTGTGCATGTTAAAACTAATTCATATATTATATTGTTAACAATCTTAAGTATTGGGACGAATTTCGCCTTGGACTTTTGTTTTTGCCCAATAACTTATTTTTTCAGTAGTCTAAATCTTATTTAAAAACAAAACAAAAACAAATGAAAGGACCTTGAGTCGTTTTTGAAACTTGATTCTGATAACTAAAAAATGTGGCAAATTTTAAGGTGAAATCATTCAAACTTAAGAAATCAGCAAACTTTTCCCCCTTTACTTGAACTCACCTTTTTCAAAATTGTTCATGGAATTTTCATATATCACTCACATTTCAGATCTTTTTTTTTTTTGGAAATGTACGTCCTTTATATATTTTTTATTATAACTTACATTTTAATAACCCACTTTAGTGGTTATCAAAGAAACAGATTTAATAGCTTAATGTAACATTTGTCAAGACAATTTACGTTTGCAGCAATATTTTTTTCTACATTATTTATAATAAGCTGCAGTAACTTCATTGAAATTTTCTTTTTCATTCAACTTTTAAATTTTAGAGTTTCCTCAAATTTACTCCATCCAACATTTTAATTGATTTTATTCGGCTAATGTAGCATACTTCTGCAATGTTACACCAACTTTACTAGCTTTTCCTCAAGAAAGACACTTAAAAGTTTTAGTAATTTCTTGGTTCTTGATAAAACTTCTATGACAGTGACTATTTGAGGGATCAGTATTAAAACATGTATTCTTTCTCATATTTTTTTATTAAATTAAACACTGGGGTACATACATATTTTACAGTGAAGATATATTTGTAATAAAAATAATGAAAAAGGGTGACTTAAGAGAAACGCTGTGCACTGTGTAAAACATTAACAGCTGGTAGTCAGAAGTTTCCTCAGACCTTTGCACTGCTGTTGCAGCACATTTGAGTGCAAACATCCAGGCGTGCCATCAGACTCACAGAAGTGCTGCAGATTTCCCTGAGGGAAGTTTTGCTTGTAGGAGTCATAGAATTCCAGCCAGAATGGTTTTTGGACTTCTTTTTAATCATTTGTTTACATTTTAAAACAGTGTCTTAAAATAAATGTCCATTGTAAAATCAGCCTCCGGACAAACTGGGCTCCTCTGCTTCACAGTCCTAAATAAAACAGTTCACCAACATCTTCAGTCTCTGTGATGATACATGTTTGAGGCACTTGAAGGATGCACAACACCGCAGCTGCAGCAGAAACAGACGGACCATCCAAAGCATCCAAACATGGGACTCCAACAACACATGTCACAGCTGGATCCCCCAGAGCCCCCCCCTCCACAGACACTTATATTTATTGTTCATTATTTTCTTCAGAATCTGCATCTATGATGTACAAAGCATGAAAAAATTGCAGTTTGTTGGCACAATAAACACCCAACACTCATTCAAGACTGAAGCTGTGTCCTAATTTGCAGATTCCACATAGTTATTATGGGATGTTCACACATCCGGGAGAAGAGGGGAAGGTTATTGATTGATGGGGAAGCCGTGAGACTTTCTGAAGGCACAGTGACGTGCAGCTGATGAGGCTGGAGTGACCTTCAGCCGCAGCAGCTGAACAAAGAATCATTTCATGAACCCGACAAACCCAAACTGAAATGTTTTGAGTTTCCAGCCTCATGTGAGATCCCGCCCACCATGAAAACAACGTCACCCGTTCAGTGTGACGCAGATGCTTAGACCCTCTGATCATCTGTGAGCTTTTACTGACGGTCCAGATCCCAAATCAAAAACAGATGCTGAAAAAAAATAAAAATGCAGCAAGAGAGAAGACGCCCTCATCCCACAGCAAAATCACATTCATTTCAGCCCTAAAGAATTAACACTAGAAAAGTTATCAAAGAACAATTTAAAGCATGAAAAAGTCAGTGTAGAAAAATATAAAGCTTTTTTTTTAAAGTGCAATGAAATCTGTTTTTCATTAGTGTTGATCTTTGACAGACACGTTTACAAGAATTCAGCTTCAGTGTTTCTAAAAACAAGAATTTAATTCCAGAGAAAAAAGGAAAACAGAAAAAAGTGCAAAGGTGACTTCTCCCTGATCGCTTATTCAGAGAGCAGGTAACCTTCAGAACGATGGAGGCAGGGAGGGGGGGTTCAGGTATAAAGGAATTTAATCTAAAATCTGTCTGTGTCTGTCAAATAATACAAAAATTTCAGAAAAAAATGGCACTTTTTTTTAGAGATGGGTTTTAAGGATGCAAAATCCAGATCTGACATAAATATTTCCATCAAAAGTTTCTGGAAGCAAACAGCTGAGCAGAAACTGTCAAAGTTTAAACGCTCACACCTCAGTTCCACCACGGCTGAAACCTCCACTACGTTATGAAAACCCCTGAGGCAGGCATCGCTGGAGGATTACACAGCTGAGCGGCGCCCCCTTGAGCACGCACAGGTGCTGCAACTCCCTCTGAACACATCCAGCTGTTTTGGCTTGAATCTGTCCCTCTGGTTTTTCTGCAGCAGAACTAAGAGCATGTGACAGAATCCATTAGTATATCTGCATTTAGGCCACAACCGGCGGCGTTTTCCCCATATTTGTGTGACAATGAAGTGTCAGCATAAAGCTTTGTGGTCATGGAAGAACTGGGCCTGCTAGTTTTTGACTGTCCACACAGACCTCATACTTCCACAACCTGCAGAGAACTCTGCAAGAATGACAGCAGCAGCTTCAGAAAGTCTTCATTAAGGCTTAAGGAGGAGGAGGAGAAGCGTTCACGGGTGCATGTGAGGCCGCTCTTGGTTGTGTGGGTTTGTGGACTTCAGGCAGCCGTCCTGATGAAGATGAAGGCTCCACAGCCGACTGGCATTAGACAGTTCATCACTGTGGTTTGCAGAGCACTGCACAGACTCGTGTCCATCCTGACTTTGTTTTGTTTCTCTTAGTGGTTCAAACCAAGAACTGATTTGATCTTCAGAACATTCGGAAACATCTGATTCTATGTTCTGGGTCAAAGAGGATGGAGCGTCTCCCATCAGTCCAACAGGCTTTATGATGAGCAGGACAGTTGATTGGTGCATGAAGGCGGTGTGCTTCAGCAGCCGCTCCAGCTGAGGTGAGACGGAGTGAGGGGACTTTGGCTTGGTGTGGTCAGAACGCCGTGCTGGCCATGCTTCCTGGAGCGAAGAACCTCGGTAAGCTGCCCTGAGACATCTCCATGTGTCTGTGGGCCATCTTTCCCTCCTCGCCTGGATCACAAGGAGCAAACAAAACCGGGAGAAAGAGATCAGTTTTATTGCCACAGAGCTGGAAAAGGTTACTGAGTTGTCTTAAATTTGTTGTGTGTTTCTTTAGCCTGGTTTATACTGAGCGGTACGGTAAGGAAGGAGTAGTTCGGGACGGACCAGTTAATTCTGACAAGTGTCTCCACTCAGTTAAGCCACACTTCCACAGAGTGGTTTGTTTTCACGGCGCATGTGTGGTGTAGACCGCTAGCGTGCCATTGTGTCAGTACGACAACTAGAAGAGCAGCAACAATGGAGGTCATCCTGCAGCTTGTCTTTTTATGCTTTACTTTTTATACATTGTGTATAACAGGAATTTAATGTTGTTTGAAATCAGATTGAGGGCATACCGCCATAGCGAGGGAAACGGAATTGATAGATTGGCGTTAAAACGGTGCTTTCTAATGCCGTCATCGCTTTCTGCCAATCAATGGGTGGAAACAGCGGCTCTGCTCCAACTGTCCCGCTCTATTTTTCTGTGGACCTACAACGGTTGGGGGCCCTCAAGAGGAACGGGTTGGAACTGTTAAATGGGTTCATTTAACAATGGAAACGCTCAAAATACCAGATTGAACGACCATACCGAACCAGACTGCTCAGTGAAAACAAGACTTTTAAGGTGCTTTCCCACCAAACGCGATTCGCACGACAAATGCGTGTGCCCAGCCCCCTTTCACTGAGCAGCAAATTCGTTGCTCGCCACCTGTCAAAAAATGTGTCCCTGACGCCACAGCCGCATGTGGGAGGAGCTACCAGCTCTGTCTGTGGATGTCTTATTTAGAATGAATGAAAGACACATACAATGTCGAGAAATAAGGTTTATTTATTGTGAAGAAATCTACAAAAACATCAGTAATCATGTCTCCATATTTTGGTGATGTTTATTATTAAAATATTTCCCCGGTACAGTGCTGTTTGACAGCCACTTCCTGGGTGTTTCTGTGTCTCTGTGGCTGAGCTTGAAGGCTCACTGTTTTGTATTAATCTGAGGGAGGGGAAATAAAATGAGGACACCTTTTTCCTTTTTCTTAAATGGGCCCGAGCCGGCAGCCTCCGCAGCGTCTCTCTGCCAGCATATCGAGTGAATGAGCTCCGCCGCAGGAGCGAAAGCCAGTAATTTGTTGTCCACAGTGTATCCCAACTTCCCCCAAAAGCAGCTGGATGAGCTCTGAGAACCCGCGGCTCAAACGGGTTAAGGGAAAAAGATGAGAGTCCTGGACAAAAACGCTCACTACGTTTTGATCTACCCGCAGATCGAGTCACTGAAAACGTCACATGCCCAAAGCTGAGCTCCTGATTGACTGATGTGACGCAGGGACCTGTCAAACTTCAGATATTTGCAATTATGCTGTGTCGGTCATTTGCACCTCGAGCTGCTGGCAGTTAGAGCACCAGTTGCTCTAAGTGGGCCCCGGGCTTCAATTCGCCTCAGAGTGCGCCTGACTTAGCATTTAAACTGTCTGCCTCTGCCGCGCGAATCACATTTGGTGATTGGTTTTTATTTTTCTGTTCGTTTGAAATGTCAATATAATGTCAATATATATGTCAATATATATATTCTATTTTTATGTTTGTCTACAAAAGTCTTGCTCTTTGGGGGACCTGAGGTCTGGAATGCTGGCGTGAGGAACTCTCCATCTGTCAGAAAGCCCCCCTAGTAACCATCTGATCTGGGCTCCCCCTGCAGGAGTGTCAGGCTGTGATTACCCAGCAGCAGCAGTGTTTGCTTGGCAGCATCCCGGACCTCCTCCCTATCCGTCTGACACAGATGCATCAGTTGCTCGATGCTCTCATTAGCCTGTAAGGAAGGAAATGCACAGTCATCATTGCTGACCTCAGACGACCCTCTCATGGAAGAAAACTCAGTCACGCTCATACCTTCAGGCATGCCAGAGCCTTGCATCCACAGATTCTGGTGTCCATGTTCTTGTCCTCTAGAAGCTCCAAACAGCTGACTAAAGCCTGTGATTGGAGGACAAAGCAGACGGTGCTCAGAATGAGACGGGGAACCTCAACAGATTCAAACTCTTTAGTATCATTTTATCAAATAATTCATAAAGATATAATATTATATTTAACTTAAAAGAAACTTAAGAAACGCATTCAACTTTATTACAGACTAAAAAAAAAATCCATCTTGAAATAAATGTATTTACAGTTGAGGTTTCTAAACTTTTATAAATCGGGGTCTGCAACCTTGCAAGTGGCTCTTTTACTGTTCCATTGTGGCTTTCTGGTTAAAGAAAAAATGTTTTAAATTAAATGAAAGAAAAGAAAGTTGGTAAGTAGTAAAGTGAAAAAAAAGTTTAAAGTAAACCAACTCAAACTTTATTTGAATGATTCAAAAACAGTTGAGTAACAGTATTTATCACTCCACCAGGTTCCAGACTACGGTACCCATAATGCTCCAACAATGTATCAAGCAATTCAGCGTTGTAGTTTACCAAAGTCGAGAACATTATTTTTGACAGATTTGTGAGCGCTGTTTACCACGGAAGATCAATTGGATGTCAGTGAGCACAACCAGACTCAAAGTGCTCTGGATTATAAAGCAGATTTCTATTTTTAAACAAATTCAAGGATTTTAAGTGTGTCTTATGGTTCAGGAAAATACGGTTAGGGGTCACAGAATTAGCTCTGGTTTACTTTTGGTTTGTTAGTTTTATGAATGTCAGGCAGAAATGCACCATATGCAGTAAAATAAACTGTGTTGTTTCTTTTTAAGTCCCTGCTGACATTACTCTATACTACTACATTTACTGCATAAGTCATGTGAACTTTGTCAAATGTTATAAACTGTTTGATATTTTGAAAAGGCTGTTTTCTCCTTATGTTTTATTTATCCATCCATCTTCCTGACCGCTTTGTCCCTTTCGGGGTCGCGGGGTGCCAGAGCCTATCCCGGCTACTGATGGGCGAAGGCGGGGTTCACCCTGGACAGGTCGCCAGTCTGTCTCAGGGCCTCAATCACACACACATCCACTCTCAGACACACCTAGGGGCAATTTAGAGTCACCAATTAACCTATGAAGCATGTTTTTGGACGGTGGGAGGAAGCCGGAGTCCCCGGTGAAAACCCACGCATGCACGGGGAGAACATGCAAACTCCACACAGAAAGGTCCCAGCCGGGAGTCGAACCGGGGCCTTCTCGCTGTGAGGCAAGAGCGCTAACTACTGTGCCACCGTGCAGCCCATGTTTTATTCATGTTTTATTTATGATTAATAAATAATAAAAATAGTAAAAAAAAAAAAAAACTCCAATGCAAATCAGTGTCTTCATTTTCTAAAGGGTGAAGTCAGACTTTGTGGCTCGTTTTGGGTTTTGGTCAGTGAGAAATCAACCCAAATGGCTCTTGAAGTGTTGAAGGTTGCAGACCCTTGTTCTAAATCAACATTGAAGAAAAACAATTCCTGTAGAAAACAGACAAAAGACCGAATCCGAGTCAATCAAAATGTGTGCAGCAGCTAAATTTAGGATTCAAGTTTACAAATTATTGACTTTTCTGAGAGTCCGAACTATTGTGAGTGATCTCTTTATTAGTGGCCCTCTGTTTTCAACTGCAGTTGGTCAAACGATGTAGCCACTTGACTGAGTGGTGCAATGTTTCAAGACAGACGATTATCATGACTAGATACTAAGACTCAATCATAAATGACAACCTTCAACCAACATTTTGGACAAAAATATAACATTTCTGAAGCCTTCTATAGGTGGAGTTAGGAATTGTGGTTTTCATACAAACCAGCCTGACTCATAGAAAATACTCTAGAGTTATCTTTCAGCAATTTCTTATTGATGTTATTCTTTTTATTGAAGTTCTCATGATTTTAAGATAATGATATTTTATGGTGAGCTCCACTAAGATGGCCAGCAGTTTGTCGCCCTCTTGTGGAGGTGGGAGGAATAGATTTGGTTTAGATGTGTTGAAGCAGAGTGGGGGCGTGTCCTCACCTTTTCCCTCTGTCGGGGATGACCGACCAGGCCTCTCAGCAAACTGCTGGCAGAAGACGACACTTTTCCTCTGGGGTCTCTGAGCAGCTTGGCCACTGCCTGAAGCCCCTCCCTCTTTAGGCTGCCCTCTGAGGGGCGCCGCAGAGCGCCCAGAATCTGATCCTGGTCACAGGACTCCAGTTTCTGGATAAACGACACTGATGGAGGAAGATTGTTACTTGTTGTGATTTAACCAAAGAAAAACACCCAGATAGAGAAGAAGCTGAAGCCCTGCACAGAGACGGAAGTCCAACTTTAGAGTTATGTGTGTGTGTGTGTGTATATGCTTAAATGTGTGTATTTTTGTGTCTGTGTACTATTATGTGTGTGTATTTCTGTGTTAGTGTGAATGTGCCTTTGTATGTGTGTGTTTGTATTTTTGTGTGGTTGTTTGGGTGTGTGCGTGTGTGTGTGAGTGTGTTTGTATGTTTGTGTATGTTTCTACATGTCCGTCTGTGTGTGTATGTACCCTCTTTAGCCAGCTCAGTCACGTGTGTGTCCACGTCACTGATCTTGTTGGAATCCAGGTAGTTCCAGAGCTGGAACAGCGTCACCATCAGCCCGTCTCTGCTGCTGCCTCTCCTCGGTAACCTCTGATCCAGGATTCGCTCGGTCATGTAAAGGAACACTGCAGAAACCACATGCGTGAGTGTTGCGGCGCACACACAGCTCAGGACAGTCCGGCTCAGGCGGCAGCACTCGTGTCGTACCTGTGTCATCTACGTCATCGCTGTAAATCTTGGACAGCGTGGCCAGGAAAATGTCAGCAGAGCAGCAGTACATGCTGCCCTGGCCAGAACACTGTTGCCATAGCGATACAGCACCCAAACACAGACCCAGCTGAGGGATGACTGAGGGGGACACAGAGAGATATTTCAGCAACATGCTGTTTTGGCTAATTTAAACTTTTTTTTTCAGTTTTTCCGAATATTTTGAAGTTTAGGTATTTTATACATGTTAGCTGTTTTTTTGTTTTGCTTTTTAGGCTGGTTTGGCATTTAGCTAATATTCTAGCTGGCTATTAGCTTCAGCGTTTTCAGCTATTAGCTTCAGCGTTTTTAGCTATTAGCTTCAGTGATTTCAGCTATCAGCTTCAGCGTTTTCAGCTTTCAGCTATCGCTTCAGCATTTTTAGCTATCAATTTCAGCATCTTCAGCTGGTGGGAACTCAGTGGTCTGGGTTCCTACACTAACCAGCCGTTCGGTGGAAAGTGTGGCGAGCTAACAAGCTGGCTGTTGGACAGCGTATAGAGTTACCAAATTCCACTGCCCAGTGAGCCAGACTACTGAGTGCCCACTCAAGGCAGTGTGAGCAAACAGAGATGGGGTCACCATGGAATCCCTGGACAAACCCATCTGGGGCCCCCCAAATCTAGCCTATCGCTACAGCACAGGTGTGCACATGACTGTACCTTCAGTCGCCTGTCTGAGGCGACACGGGTCGTCTTTGATGATGTTGCGGATGATCGCGAAGACAGGAATCTCCCTCTGCAGTCGGTCTAAAGCGTACATCTCTCCACACCGCAGAGGGCCGAAGGTTCCCAGACGCTGCAGGATGGAGAAATATTTACGTGCATCATAACATTCTCCTGAATCTCTGCTCCAACTATCCCATAGTTTCTGTTCAAGATAGACCAGCACCCACCCAAAGCACGAAACCCAAAATCCCACACGAACTCTTCCCACGGACTCACCAATAGCTGAGCCCTGCAATTCCTCAAGTGGACCACGAGACTGGAGTCTAGGGTGGTGCAGCCAGTGGTGAGGGGTGAGGGTGGGGAGGGTGGGGAGGCAGGGCTGTCCCGACTCCTGAGCTGCTGAGACCTGCAGGGATAATGAACATCTGTGTTGCTCTGGTGCTGGAGGCTGCAGGGAAGGGCCAGTCTTTATCAACAATTAAACCACAGGAGGGGAGGTTATCATTGGTCAGATGTGTTTTCATCTTCTGAATGAGGCTGACATATTCTGGTCTTTAAATGTTAAGTCAAAGATCTGCTATTTAGTAAATCATTTTTCTAACACACGCACACACAAACACACACACACACAGAGTGTAGTTTTCAATCCTGTAGAAAACCTATAGAGAGCTGAAGCTCAGAGTTGCCAAACGACAGCTACCAAATCTGAATGATTTTCAAGAGTGGAGCAAAAATCCTTTTGATATCTGCAGAAACCTGATCATCAAACTACAAGAAACCTCTGACTTCTATGCTGCTAAGAATTGCTGGAAACAAAGTATTAAATCTTTCCAGCAAAGGAAGGCCAAAGGCCAAGTCTCCAGTCTTTTTCTGTTTTTTTTTTTATTGATTTTTGTTCTCAAATTAATAATTTTTCTGTAATTTTTAAGCATGTTTTTAGGGTCTTCCTATGTTTTCATTTTCCATGTTGTTATATAAGTTGATAATAAAGAAAACTACTCCAATTTATCATGTGTTGGCATATTTTGAACTATCTTTTATGAGACTTAGATAAAAATTACTTGACAAAAGTGAAGGTGTAACTTTTATAGTGAAAGTGTTTTTTTAGGAAAAAAAGATGCTCTGCAGCTCCACTAGATGGCAGCATAGTCTTAGAAAACCTGTTGACAGTAGAGATTCTTGAGCAGCAGTCAAATCTGATCCTCTTTAACCAAAAGATCAGTTGCAGCACTTTAAAATGTGCTTAAAGTGTTGATTTTATGTTTAATAGGTGGAAATGTGTGTGGGGGTGTGTGTGTGAAGGGGGGTAATCTGTCCACTCTGACCTGGCCTTTCTTTTTCTCCTCATGATCCTCTCCACTTCGTCTTCTTCCTCCCAATCTGACAGGTCAAGGAAGTCAAAGCTACCCAGAGCCGTCTCCACGGTGAGGCTGACCGTACTGGGTGAGTGGTTGTGCCTGCCTCCCTACACACAGAAAACACACACATAAATCACATCATGAGGAGAAGTCTGAACAAGAACAATCTCAGGAAGAATTCTCCTCAGTGTTAAAACATAAGGAAGATCAACTGATGTGGGTCTGTACAAAGATCCAGAATTCTGGAGCAAAGTTCTTTGGATGGATTTGATCAAAGGGCAGGTGATGGACCTTTGTGTCAACATTAATCTGTACTTGAAGAAAACCAAATAAGTTTTTAATCTCCCAGTAGATGTGAAGAAGAGTGATGGAGGACTGGTGTGGGATGCAGCCACTCACAGAGTGAAGCTTAGCCTCCATTGTAATCAAAGTACTGTCATGGGAGTTAATCTGTGTGACAGCACAGGCTGGGTCAGAACAGAACAGTAAACCGAACACTGATATGCATCAAGGAACTGCAATCATGCAAAGTCCCCTAAACTATGTCTTCATCTGTAAAGCAACTGATGGTTTTCCTCAGCAAACTGGGAAACACAAAGAAAGGAGGCCTCAGGTTCAGAGCCTCCATGCTTCCTCCTTACCTTCAGAATGACCTGCAGCAGCTGCAGCTCCTGCTCCAGGAGATGTAACTGAGGGAACTGTCCTCTGCAATCATCCAGGGAGGACAGCACAGCTCCCAGAGCATCCTTCAAGCCACTGTCCGGCAGAGCGTCTCCCTCCCTGAACGGGTCATCTGTGGTGTCCTCTCCCACCGGCTCCCAACCAGACATGGGATCTATGCTCACTGGTTGTGGGCTCTCCTCTCTGTATAAGTCAAAGTCACCGTCCAAGCCCTGTCCGGAGGGTGACTGAAGGTCAGGACAAGGCAAAGAGGTCTCTGGATCATTGGAGGGCCTCGTTCCTGAGGTGTCAGCAGATGAAGCAGTGGGGCTAGTGTCTATTATCACGTTGATGTCCCTGACAGAGATCTTAGAGACCAGAGATGAGTTGTCTTGTTTGTTGTCCACGGGGGCTTCGTTAGTGCTGCTCTCACTGATGTGGCTCAGGGAGCGGGAGTAATGCCCCGAGCTGTGGCTGCTGGCTGTCTCTGAGTCGTCTGGTATAGGGGAGGGGCTGTTTCCCACAGGTGGGTCGCTGGTCAAACCCTGCAGGGGCAGAGGAACATGGAGTTACCCCACCTACAACTGAACTCCAGGAGCTCTGCAGAGACTGTGAACCCCTCGCATGTTCTAATTTAACCTGTCATCATTTTTTATGTTTTAACCAGACGATTTGACTTTATTGTAATGATCTGGACTGAAATAAACTACAGAAATCCTGGTTTAGGTTCTAACAATCATACTGTTCTTTTTACTTGGCTCCATGTTTTACTTAAAGGGGCCATACCATGAAAAAAACTACTTTTTGAGCTTTTAAGTGTATTTTAGTGTTCAGTCTTCAATATAAAGAACTCCAAATGCTATTTTGACTTGTTCAAAATATTTCTATATATTTTATTTCTGAGTAATCTTCTAAAATGTACCAGTTTAGCAATGCCCGGGGCTACTAAGGTATGTGCGTCCATCTTTGAAAAAGTTTGGATGTTGTTTATTTTCGTGGGAGAAACGAAGACACACTGTCAAAGCTGGGACTCTTGGATGAAAACATGAAATGGGTGGCACCCACATGCAGCGACAGGCAGAGCCTTTGGAATTGAGTCATTTTACTTCCAAGTAGGAAAAAACTCACGAAAAATAACCAATATTCCATAAATTATTTGTTTTTTTAAAGTTCCAAAGGTAATACAGTACTTGATCATTTATATCAGGTCAAACTCAATCGCAAAAGGGGTCAATATATATCAAATATATCAATACATGATGTATATGGACATAGTTTACTCTGAAAGGATTAAGAAAATCATGGTGTGGGCCATTTAAATTTTTCATTGCAGTTGCTTCAGACAACCTCAGATTGGATATTTAAAAAATAAAACTGAACTGCATAACCTTTAGAAATACAATTTCTCTCTGACAAAATAAGAATCTGTTCACCCCAAACTCCAGAGACGAGCAGCTGATGTGAAGCATAAATCAGCTAACTGCCAACATTGTAATTATAACCCCAGGAAAAATATTACCAACACTACCAGACGTATAACTGGAACTAAAAAAATAAATGTATTATTCTCTGAAGGCTCCTCTGACCTCTGGTTCCTGAAATGAATCTATAAATGTAAGACTAAAGCACTTGAGCAGCTCTGTGATTTCATCACAGGTAATAGGAAACTGTTCACAACAACTAGAACTTTGGACAGACTTTCTCTTTCAAAAAGAGGTCATTGACGGCATAAACTGATCACTGAATTTAATTTCTGGAATCAAAACAAACTTCAGTATTTGTATTGAGAATCCATGATGTTAATACATTGCAGTGTGTGTTTGTCTATTTGAAAGTAGATGATGCAGATTTCTGTCAAACTGAAAACTGTCACTTAAAATACCCTTTTAATAAAAAAAAAAGTGTGTGCGTGTGGGAGGGGGGTTTTGGGGGCACAGGATTTGCCAGGTTAATGTTCAGTAGTGCATAACAACACTTCATCTGAATATCGATTGTGTTCAACTGTTATGGTTCAGTGTTATTTTCTTTTGTTGGTTTTAGTGTTGTTGTTTTGTACCTATGTTCTTCTTTCTGCTTGTGCTTCTACAGGGTGGCGTGGGGCAGGAGGCGTGGCTTTCTCTACCTGGTGGCCTTGGACACCTGCCTCCCATCTTTAATTTCTGCACCTATAACAACCTCTCCCTGGCTCCACCAACCTGCCAGGTTATTTCTGTTCAGTTCGGTCCCTTCCTAGTTCTAAGTAAAAGCTTTCGTTGGCCTCGCTCCCTGCCTCTGCTGCCAGTGTGCTTCTCTTCATAGTTTTGTAATTGTGAGGCTAATAAACCTTCACTGCTATTCCATCTCATCTAACTCTGCTCTGGGATCTGTCTACTCACCACGACATCAATTGCATTATACCTGTTCATAAACTGTAAAAGAGGTAAACAGGAGTTTCAACTATTTAATGTTTTGAATGGTTGTTATAGAAACTACTAATCCCGACAAAGTGGTGATCACTCTTGAGAAGTTTCTTCCATCAGTTAACACCTTATTTATTAGGGATTTTGCTCAGATGTTGGTCCTACACCAACACCACCACCCACCTCACTTTGATCATCTCAACCATCCTCTTTGTATATCCCTCATCCACATTATCTGTTCTTCAGACTTATTTTCCCAAGTAAACGGAGCGACATTGGTGACTCAGCACAAACCCAGAGTCGTGTATCCTCACTGCTTTTATGGTTTCAAGCAATATCAGAATATATCACTTAAAGACAGGGAAGCTGAAGAGGTGTTATTTTACGTTGTGGGGTGGGGAGCTGCACCGATCCAGGACAGCTGGGGGAGGGCTGGGGGAGTTGCCAGAAGACTCAGAGGAGTTGGACCAGACATTTCCATTGTGCTTAGGGATTGGCTTCTGAAACACAGCAACGGAGTTTCCATGAGTTCGACCTGGACACAAATCTGGTTGGTTGGATGCATGGATGGATGGACGGGCATAGGGATGGAAGAACAGAAGAATGGGTGGACAGATGGTAGATGGATGGACATAGGGATAGATAGACAGAGGGGGGATGGATGGATGGATGGATGGGTGGATGGATGGATGGATGGACATAGGGATGGATGGACAGAATGATGGATGGACAGAGGGATGGATAGACAGGGGGATAGATGGATAGAGAGATCGTGGATGTAGGTCTCTACATCCACGATCTCTCTGGATGGATGGCTGGATGGACAGAGGAATGGATGGACAGCGGGATCATGGATGTAGAGATGGATGGATGAATGCATGGATGGATGGATAGGCAAATTGATCGATGGATATAGGGATGGATAGATGACACAGGGATGGATGGATGGATGGATGGACAGAGGGATCGGTGGATGAATGGATAAATGGATAGAGGGATGGACGTTCACAGGGATGGATGGATAGATGACACAGGAATAGATGGATAGATGGACGGATGGATGGACAGATGGATAAATGGATATAGGGATTGGATGGGCATAGGGATGGATGGATGAATGGACAAATGGATGGACCGATATAGGGATGGATAGATAGATGGCACAGGGACAGATGGACTTATTATGGATGGATGGTTAAACAGATGGATGTACAGAGGTTTGGGTGGATGAATACAGTAAAAATTCAGTATAATTTGGCAATGTGCTGCAGGGTGAAGGGGGTTATCTGGTATAAGCCTAGATCAGGGTGTGAGCTGATCCTGGACGATAAAAGCCCTACGTTCAGCTCTACGTTCTGCTCTACGTTTGGCTCTACGTTCTGCTCTACGTTTGGCTCTACGTTCTGCTCTACGTTTGGCTCTACATTCTGCTCTACGTTTGGCTCTACGTTCTGCTCTACGTTTGGCTCTACGTTCTGATCTATGTTCGACTCTATGTTCAGTTCTATGTTCTGCTCTATATTTGGCTGTATGCTCTGCTCTACGTTCAGCTCTATGTTCAGCCCTATGCTCTACTCTACGTTCGCCTCTATGTTTGGCTCTATGCTCTGCTCTACGTTCAGCTCTACATTCTGGATGAACCAGCACACAGTCAGATGGTGATGTATGCTAAGGGGTCCATCACTCAAACAGGCCATGCAGCTCTACTCTGAGGGCCGCTGTCGTCATGACTTACTGCAGAGGGGTGCCTTGCTGGTGAGGCATCGCTACATGAACAGCTGTGGCTAAGTGTTCCTCTGATGATGTCCAGGAGTGGCCAGTGTTGCCGTCTTGTCAGACTTCGCGGCAAAGACTGACCATCACAGAGGCAGCATGGGAACAGAGCGGTGAGAGTCACTGAGGGATCCATTTCTCTGTGTGCCTGCTGTACATCTTCATGTCTTGATGTCAGTCACCAATTATTTCAAAGCTTACAAACGGAAGAAACTCTACTGTTGGCTTTATCTTCATTTTGTTTGTTGTACCTTGATTTGATTTAGCCTGGCATTTTGTATAGTTATTGTTACTTTTATGTACAGACTGTTTTAAAAACTAATTATAGCTTTGAAGAACCTAAATGAACAAATTCAGTTAAAATGTGATTCCAAACACCCAGATATTCTTCCAGAGCCCTGCTCCAAAAGAGTGGATAGAACTTAAGAATGACATTTGAATTATAAAAAAGATTTGAACAACACAGTAAAAGTATTTAAAATGAGGAAAAAAATGAGAATGATCTGGATGTAGAGGATGTACACATAATAATGTTCATACAGTAAAAATGTGATTTGGCTTGAGATGAAAGAGAAGACTGAAAGTAAAAAAAAAAATCAAGATGGCATTGCTGTTGTTACTGTGGTTGATTAACAACCTCACATGAATAACCTTTGACCTGACCTGAAGGATTCATGGACCAGACAAACATCACATAACTGCAGCTTCCAAATCACAAATGGACAATATCATTAAAGTCCCACTTCAGCTATATTTTGATCTATTGTAAAATCGTTCCCAATGATCCTATAATTATGATTATGCCATTTTTGGTCAAACTCGGAAAATCTGTTGTTTTTAAATCAGATTTTCTGCGGAGCAGCAGGAGTTCATTAGAAATTCATATCTGGTTTGTGGGCGGGACTGTTAGCGTGGAAGAAACCCTCTGCTGATATCCCATCATTCCTTTCCTCCACTAGCTCACAACTCCTCACAACCCCAAGCTTACATTAACTGTGCAACAAAAACAGCAAATGAGTTTGGAGCTCTCCAGCTGTACAGCTTTGAGCCAGATGACAGCTCAGATGAGATTAATGAAGACAAAAGTGGATCTATTTGCTTGCAAGTGGATGCATCAGAATGGAATGATGCAGTGAGACTTTGGCCCGCCCATTTCAGTTGCTGCATCACAAATATTAGCTTTGTCAAACAACTGTTTTTTTCTGTCTTAGATCCATAACAATTTGAAAAAAGAAATACTCAGAAAAGCTGTTTTAATCTTAAATGATTTTATATATGTCCTCCATTATGAGACAAATGTTACAAAGACATGCTAAAAACACTATTTTCATTGGAGTGGGTCGTCAAGCCATTTGTGACTTCGTTACTTAAAACAATTTACCACAAACCACAGCAATTGTGACTTTATCCTAAACTGTCCAGGTACCACCCTCACAAAGTCTTTAAGGTAGAAACATAATTGCATTTTCATGACAGATATGTGGTGGAACTCACGGGGAAGACTTGATCTGGTGGGTGTGCGGTGTCAGGAGGAAGAGGGGTGACATGTATTGAAAACCTGCCGCTGTCAGCAGTCGGTTTGATTATCGGACTAATGGGTCCTCCTGGCTCATCTGTGTCAAACGGACTGAGGAGGAGATTAAAGAGCAGATTAGACACAGAATATAAAATCACAAAGCACGAGATGTGCTAAAAACAGACTGTCCTTTATTTCAGTACACAGAGAGCATGGTCAGTCACACTTACTTCCAGGTGACCTCCAGGCTCAGTTTGATGGTCCCAAGATCATTGATGTCCACAGCTACCATTTGAGGCAGCGGAGCAAACAGGTCCTTCATGTCACAGGAAACGTTTCCTACTATGACATGGTTGGCCAGGCTCTTCAGCTCTGTTACCTGAGAACCACAGAGAGTTGTTTAATCGCTCCCATCAGAAGAGACTGTCAAACTGCAGCAGGTATTACTGGTGCAGCGCTCCTGACCTGAACCTTATCACAGATGACAAAGCTTGACACAGACACTAACCTTCACGGTGAGAAACTCGCCGATGAGCGGGACGAACAGCATCTTTTCACCGTCCCACACTTGCTTGCCGTTGATTTCCATTTGCCCACGGAGTTTCCACCGCTGCCGGCCGTACTTCATAAGGACCTGGGCAGGAAAACACAGCAGGAAGTTGATGTCCATATTCAGCAGTAGAGCATCAATTATATAAATATGTGGTCGATATTTGCATCCCATAGGCAGGGGATGACAAAGGCCAAACCCTTGAGGACGTTTTGGCAGCTCTTCTTTAGCTTCATGTGTGGACAGGTGTAGTTCTGCCCAGCAGTTAAAGCTAACTCTTCATTCCAAAAATAAAAATGGATTTCACTTTTTAGCTGGGTGTTCACATTAAATCTAGTTTTAACCCCTGATGCCCACAGAGGCATATAAACAGCAAACCACTTCTGCTCCAGACTAACCTTATGTTGTTCAATGTTCAAGCACATATTTTTCAATGTGAATGCTGGGGTTAACAGATAGGGCTGCACGGTGGTGCAGTGGTTAGCGCTCTCGCCTCACAGCAAGAAGGCCCCGGTTCGAATCCCGGCTGGGACCTTTCTGTGTGGAGTTTGCATGTTCTCCCCGTGCATGCGTGGGTTTTCACCGGGGACTCCGGCTTCCTCCCACCGTCCAAAAACATGCTTCATAGGTTAATTGGTGACTCTAAATTGCCCCTAGGTGTGAATGTGGGAGTGGATGGGTGTGTGATTGAGGCCCTGAGACAGACTGGCGACCTGTCCAGGGTGTACCCCGCCTTCGCCCTTCAGCAGCCAGGATAGGCTCCGGCACCCCCGCGACCCCGAAAGGGACAAAGCGGTCAAGAAAATGGATGGATGGATGGAAATGCTGGGATTAACAGGTTGTAGCTAACACTTATACAACACATGTAGAGTAGGTGAGACACAGGTGTGTCATATGGATTTCTCATTTTTCCAACCAACTCCAATTCTGTGGCTTGCACTAACGGCCTCCTTACAACCTGCAAGGAGCCCGTTAGTGCTGGTCACGTGATAAGCGTGTGCTCCTTACACGCAGTCTGAATGTTAGAAATGAGAATGTTCCATTTTTGTCCCTTCCAAACCTCAAGGGAATTGCAAGACACACCTGCGCTCCTCTTAAAATGCGGCCGCTCCTCTCTATTTTTAAAGTCTCCCTTTTAAAACTACTAAAGAAGTATAATTTTGACAAAACATATTTTATGGAGAGAAAAATATTGAAAGTTATTTAAGGTTGAAGTTGATTTATTCTGAAATAATATTCCTGCCTTTTTATTATTCATAATTATGTTAAAAATTATTGGTTTTAAATTAATAAAAATTGGCTTTCTGTTAGCTTTTTGGACTACTTTGGCATTTACTACTATTTTTTGGGGGCTATTATGTAGCTTAGCTAATATTTCGCCTACATTCGCTTTTTTCAGTTTTTTTAGGCTATTTTAAAGTTTAGCTATTTTTTCAGCTACATACTAGCTGTTTTGGCTAACCTAAGTTGCTTTTTTTAGGGTTTTAGGCTAATTTGGCATTTAGCTAATATTTTAGCTGGCCATCAGCTTCAGTGTTTTTAGCTATCAGTTTCAGTATCTTCAGGGATCAGCACTAGATCAAATTCAGCCAACAGCATTCACACTAGCATTATCGCACATAATGCTATATATCAAGTTCATAATTATGCTAAAGTTATGTTTTTAAAGTTTTAAAAATGTAGTTTTAGAGTGTTCAATAAAGGTTTATCCTGTTCGGCCCGTGACCTAAGATGTGTTTTGGATTTTGGCCCTCTGTGTGATTGAGTTTTACACCCCTGCTGTAGAGAAACAATGTGTACAAAAATGCTTGCTTTACAGGCTCATCGGGTTGTCTACAATCATAAAAGTTTGTACAGTCCACCTGCCCATGATTCACCCACAGACCCCCAGTATCCAACAGTAAAGGCAGTTGTGACTATAAGGCTTTAAGCAGTCAGTCTGTTTTCAGTGCAGTGCTACCTTTAGATGTCATGATCCTTTTTCAGCTTTATCACTTTTTGCCATTTCTTTCTCTTGACACAGAAAATAACAAGATATATTTTTAAAATGTCTAAACTAAATAATATTTCTCTGATATTGTTAGAAATGTAAATCTTCCCATCTTTGTAACATCTGAACCCTTCTGCCCCAAGTGTCTAAAACTCTCCTCTACCTTCTGACTTTCTCACCATACCTCTGTTTGTCTATTTTTAATATCAACTAAATGGAGCTTGTGTGAGTTATCTTGTTGTCTGAACAGCACAGGTAGATAGAGATTGTAGGACAAAACCTGGACTATTTGTATATTACAGGGGTCTGCAACCTTTAACACTTAAGGAGCCATTTTGGTTGATTTCTTACTGAGCGCAACCCAGTAGGAGCCACACATCCTTTAGAAAAATAAGAATTTGTATTTATGTTGTTATTTTTATGAGAAATAGAAAATAAATTATTATTTTTTTGGCATACTGTAAGTAAAAAAAGAAAATAGATTTTTTTTTCTAAATATGAAAGACTTCTTTCAAAATAAAAGACTTCCTGTGTCACATAGCATCATCTCAATTCAGTAAATCTACTGGTAGGTAATGACAAAAATATATATATATTTTAAACGTTAGTGGTGCTTCTTTGCCAGAAATTCATTAATCTTTTTAAATTTAAAACAGAGCTAATTAACTGTATTTTTGAGCTAAGAGGCACACTTAAAAAAGTGGAATTTGTCAAAAAGTTTAGTTCTTGATTATCGAATGCTGTGATTTGGAGGCTAGCAGAGTGATAAGTTATTTTACTTTTTTTTTAAATTTACTTTATAGTGACTTTTTTAAAGTAAAAGCTTTGTATTTTTCTTTAACCAGAGAGCCACAATGAAGGGGTAGAATAGCCAGACGTTGGTCTGGAGCCACAGGTTGCAGACCTCTGGTATATTAGTTTAAACACAGTTGAACTTGTCCCTCAGACAGAAGAATAGGATAGCAACTGTTGAAATATAGAAGTGATCTTGCCAAAGAACAGAAAGGCATCAGAAATCAAAGCTACTGCCATTTCCAAGACACCTTTACAGACTCTGTTGCACAATGTGCAACTAGCTCACAGGAAGAATGTTAAACCTTTAGTTGTTGCATGTGTGTGAACAATGATCATAATGACGTTGAAGGAGACAAACCTCGTACTGATCACCGGCACACAACCTGGCAAATCCAGCGAGACCTTCAAATAAAACAAAACAAAAAAAACAGTCAGTTTCTTTACAGATAACAAAAAAGAAAATGGCTTATGGATCTATCTCTTACCTTTCATTCTAATGTGAAACTCTCCCAGCTGGCTCTCCAGCTCATTCTCCAAAACACACATTCTCTGCAAAGAGGATCACGCATGTAATGTGTAAACAGTCTCCAACATCATCATCAATGTGAACAGCACTGCCTGCCTGCTGCACCTCACCTCTGTGTACTCCTTGTAGCTTTTATTAGCCTCTGCCAAACACTCCTTGGCCTCCTTGCTTCCTGGAGAGGCAGTGTAGGCCTTTATCATCTTGTCAGCTCCGTCTCTCAGCCTCCTCACCAGGCAGTATGCTTCATGGTGCTCCTCAACCTGAGAAAGGAGTCGCACATTTCATGCTTCTGCTTGTAGAACAGGGAGGAAGAAAAGGCAAGTTCTTGAGCTGATAGCAAAGGTTAGACGTTCAGGAACATGTTGGGGATTGTGTTTTTACTTTAAATGCTTTAGAGTGGTCAGGTGTATACTTCGGTATAGGTCGCAGCTCGGTTTACAGTGCTCCTTTGATTTCCCAGCTGTATATTTCTGACTCTTCTGCCTCCCTACTCCACCTGTCTCTATTCTTAAAGAACACGGAAAAACCTTCTCAAGTTACGATGTCAGTATACCTCAATGCTTCATCAGTTCCTGTTACAACAAAAGTACTCACACTGCCCCCTAGTGCTCAGCAGCAAAAGAAAACAGAACTAAACGACAAACAAAGTTGGTGAGTATGAGCTTCATTTGTAAGCCTCTATGGATTCAAATGTCTAAGTAACAATGACACATTTGCACCACAATGACCACAACTTGCTGCATTAGCTCTAAATTGTCAAGAAAACAAAAAAGAAACTTTTTTCAACTCAAACATTTCAAAGACGCTTTAACCTTTCAGTAAATCTGCCATCAGAAAATCATGTTATACATTCCATATAGACTTAGATTTGATCAAAAATCATATTCAGGATCTGTTTGCGGCCTGAGATTGATCACTGTTCTCCTGTTGTTGTACTGCTATTTAGAACTAGACTCACTCTTGAGTTGGTTTTATTCCTGCCTGCTGCGTTGTAGGGGTGTAACGGATCACATGCCACAGTTCGGCACACACATCTACTGCTGAGTACTTTATATATGTTTTATTAAAAATATGTTGTAAAACTTTTCAAAAAATAAATATAACTAGCTTGCTTTTACTTTTTAGCTTTAATTTAGTTATTTTTTCCTTTTTATTGACCTGAAAAATGATCCAAATACTGAGTGAAAAACCGTGACACGATCTGAAACATGAGTTTTCTGATCTGTAACACACCTAGTGCTTTAAAATGATAAGTTTCTGAAAGATGATAATGAAATATCACAAAACAAAACTGATTTGACCTTGCTGAGGTGAAACTCCAGTCGCCTGATGAATCTTTCGATCACTTTAACTTGCTGTGAAAGAAAAATAAAAATCAGATTTTTTCCTTCAGCTGTTTTTAGCCAAAGTCATTCTAGCCATGTGTGATAGGATCATCATGTGCTCACCTTATCTTGTTCATACAGGAAACCCTGAGGGGAAATGATTCACATCAGTTTGTACCTCAAGAGGATCTAACCCAATTCATCAGAAAGAATGGTCTACATACCAGTCTGGAGTTCCTCTTTGACTTCTTTATCTGTTTGTTAATGCTGTCCAGATCCTTCTGACAGAAGTGGAGGTAAGACCTGAGAACACAATCAAAAGAGTGATAGGTTTCTAGGGTCTGGGGTGGTGGCAGCAGCTTCAGTGACATGGACACAGGTGCACTCACTGGAGGCCTTTCTTCAGAGCCTCGTAGACTTCATCCAGGCGCTCTGGCTGTGGAACTTTGGGTGGTGCGTTAGATTTGGTGGACATTGTGAACATTCTACTGGCTCTGCTGGACTTCCTGCTGAGACCCGGGGTGCTGAACACCGCAAGGTTTCTGCAACACAGTTTTCAAACATCTAAAGACATACTTTTATGAAGAGATAATTTTTCATTTGTCTCACGGTTTTTCAATTTAAAGTCGAATGTTAATTAAACAAAAAAACTATGCTTTATTGTTGAAAAGAATCCAATTTTAGAATTTACTTTGAACACAGTAGACATAGTATAGCGGTTCATGACATAACTCTTGTGGTATGTTTATTCCGGTCAGGCTGGTTCTGCAGCAGCAGAGTGATTCAGCTGAATATAACACTGACAGTCTGTACCTGTAAAGCTTGTCCTGGCTGTTGACTCCAGTGAAGCTCTGGCTCCTAGTGATAGATCTGGAGGTAAGGCGCCTGACAGGGCGAGATGAAAGCGACATGGTGGACAGCGCTCTTGATGGACTCCCTAAAAAAAGATAAACAGAATGACCCCACTGTCCTTCACTGACATCTATTTTAACCAAATTGTCTTTTTGTCTTCACATACAGTTGTGTTCAATAAAGTATCCCTGATATAGGGTTGGGAGATATGGCAAAAAAAGAAAATCACAATTTTTTCAATTTTATTTCACAATTTCGATTTTATCACGATTTCTTTAAAATAAATTCAAATTGACAAAAAAGGAATTATTCTGATTTTAGTTGAAAGAAATTAACGGATTTTGAACAAATATTTATATTTATTGAAATTTTATTTTCAAATGTTTTCAAAGAATACACATGTGTATTCTTTGAAAACATTTGAAAATAAATGCACTGAGGAGGGGGAGGAGGAGGGGCACGTGCAGCTCGGATTTAAAGTCACAGACAGTCAACAAGCTTGCCTGTCTCTTCAAGTCCACGCTAACATGTGGAATGGATCATGGTTGAGAATCAAACCATCAACTGCAGCTGCTCAGCCAGCTGTGTTAGCCTCTGTTTTCAGTTTTATGTTGGAGATGTTATTGAGGTTCGGTTTGCTTTCCCTACTGTGACCCATCCAGTGTCCTGTCCCTGAAAGGAAACACCCCGCTGAACAGGAAACATCCCCATCTGACAGGAAGTCAGACACAGCTGCCCTCCTCACAGGAAACCCAGCTAAACAGAGGGAGGCCGCTCTGTAAATGATGCAATGCTGTTCATCATCTGCTTTTACAGGAACAGACTTGGATGCCAGTATGTGGAGCACATGCTGATAGAAGTCTTTGATTTGTGGCTCAAAGTGCTCATAGTTTTGTAGAGGTCACCTGTGACTGACCTTCAGATAAAAGAGGAAACCCATTCCAGAGAGGAAACCTGACTCTGCACACCGAGTGAGGGGAAAGGCTGGCTCATGCTTCCTTCCTTCTTTCTTTTCCTGCAGCCCTGTCCTCTCATCTCAAAGCCTGATCAAATCTGCCCAAGAATATTTTCAGATCTTAGATACTCCAATCTGAAAATATTATGATATAATCTTCGCAAAAGACCAAGGCTGGGCATCTCTGCCCCCCTAAAGTCCATGCTACTGGATCAGAGGACCAAATGCGTTTGTGTGTTTGCTGTGTTGGCTCCTAAACTCTGGGACAAACTGACTCAGGTTTTTAGAGAGGCCACCCTCTTGGAGAGTTTTTAAACTGTTCCTCCACTATCGTGCCTGTACCTTCAATCAATCAATATAGTGTTGGTCTAGATATTGTGTAGGTGGAACTGGACTTGAATTGGTAAAGTTGTACATTTAAATGCCGGCCTGTCAAAGAACCCCACCCCCCACCTCCTTTGAACTTAGTGTTCATCGATAGCACATGTGTCACAATCAAGGCCCAGGGGCCGGATTCGGCCCTCCAGATCATTTTATTTTATTGTTATTAATGACCCGATGTTATGTTGCACTTATTTCTAACTCTTATAATTTTGAAAAAATATATTTTATGGAGATTAAATTACAGAAAGTTATTTAAGGTTTTAGTTGATTTATTCTGGAATAATAGCCCCGCATTTTTATTATTCATAATTATGTAAAAAAAAAATTACAATGTAAAAGTTTAAAAAATTGTCATTCTGCTAGATTTTTGGACTATTTTAGCATTTACTAAGATTTTTTTGGGATATTTTGGAGTTTAGCTAATATTTCAGATACATGCTAGCTGTTTTGGCTAAATTAGACTTTTTCCTGTTTTCTATTCTCTTCTGGAGTTTAGCTAACTGTTTTGCTAACCTAAGATTTTTTTTTTTGTGGCTAATTTGGCATGTAGCTAATATTCTAGCTGGCTATCAGCTTCAGTGTTTTCAGCTATCAATTTCAGTATCTTCAGTTATCAGCACTAGCATCTTCAGCAGCTAAATTCAGCTTCAGCATTCACACTAGCATTATCGCAGGTAATGGTGGATATCTAGTTCATAATTTTGTTATAAAGTTACGGTTTTAAAGTTTTAAAAATGTAGTTTTAGAGTGTTCAATAAATGTTTATCCTGTTTTGCCTACAACCTAAGGTGTGTTTTGGTTTTTGGCCCCTTGTGTGATTGAGTTTGAGACCTCTGATCAACAGACATGAGATATGTGCCTCGGCATGAACCAGAGGTCAGCGCCTCCTGCTCACTCCTGACTCTCCTGATTGTGAGCGGATGACGGCACCTCCTCAGCCATTCCCTGCTCAAGCAGGACCGGAGGAAGTAGAAAGAGCATCAACACCAGCACCAGCTGCTGAGGAAAGCATCTCCTCTGTGCTGGCCCGACAGTTTCTCTGGAAACTGCAGTTCAGGACAAATACCAGAAAGTCTATTTTAGTTTGGCCTCTGTTCTGTTTACACTGATTCATTACGAGTTAGAATAACAGGAATGACAAAAATATCTGATACAAAAACGTTCAAAGGTCTATGAGGGAATGGCTATGCCTTCAAATGTTAACTATTGTTCAAAAGACTATTTATGATGGTGGATTTCTAGCAAAAGGTCGGGGGCAGAAGACCCGCCCACACAACCCTGACACCCCCTGTTCCAACATGTCTATGATCTACTTAAAAAGAGCGTCTGCGACAGAAAGCTAGCTCCCTACCTGTTCCACATGGGGGAGTCATCCTGTGAAGCAGACAGCAGATTCTTACCCCCCACCATCCATGCAGGAGCGGTGACACGCACTCACAGCAGCAGCTGAGCAACACTCTTTGTTTGTCTGACCTCTCTCTTCCAAAACGTTCTGGAAAAACCCTCTGTTCTCACGTTCACACACACCCACTGGACACATCTGCCTCTCACTGTTTTAAAACCTGAAAACTATCCTGTCACATAATCTGAGCAGCCAACCACAGTCAGGTTTTTCACTGAACTCCGTCCAAACAAACTCCCACGTCTGCAGGAGAACTGTATCAGCAGACCAAAGACTACTGTGACATTTATCTTTAAATGACTGTTAAAACGAAGGCAGTTCCCTATGGAACTGTTCTAGTCGTTCTACATTTACTTTAAACAAAAAATAATAAAATAAGAGCTACTGGATTTGTGAGTGGTATACTTAATTTCAGTGGCGGGCCGTCAGGGCCTGCAAGGCCTTCTCTGCTGGCCTAAAAATATCTGAATCACAGACTGATATTAATTATTAT
>NC_050517.1:1134083-1134327 GCF_002922805.2 Oryzias melastigma
TCCCACGTCTGCAGGAGAACTGTATCAGCAGACCAAAGACTACTGTGACATTTATCTTTAAATGACTGTTAAAACGAAGGCAGTTCCCCATGGAACTGTTCTAGTCGTTCTACATTTACTTTAAACAAAAAATAATAAAATAAGAGCTACGCAGAGAAAAAAAGACTTACTGGATTTGTGAGTGGTATACTTAATTTGTAGCTTGTGTCTACCTGTTTGTGTGTAAGTTTGGATTTGTGTGTGT
>NC_050517.1:1134457-1161231 GCF_002922805.2 Oryzias melastigma
ATGCACGGCCCGCCACTGCTTAATTTGTAGCTTGTGTCTACCTGTTTGTAAGTTTGGATTTGTGTGTGTAGATTTCTTGATTTGTAACTCATACTTTACATTTTGTGTGTGCTTGCAATTGTTTATTCACACTTATACTTGAATAAAAAAAACCTACACATTTAAAATATAATTTACACATGCAAAACTTGAAATTACAGCAGCTAAAAACTAACAACAAATTCAAAAAGGCTTCTACACATACAAATCTATAAATAGTATGAACCAATTGTCTAACACACAAAACCAAATTTGCGCACATATCATAGTTAAAAGTACACAAGAGGTTTTGAGACTCCTTTTGTGTCTTCAGATTTGTGCATAGATGATGCGTTCAAATGTTGTGAGAATGCCGAGTCATCAGAGATTTCTTATCAGTCGCTTCAACAAAGATTGTAAATACTGTAATATCTAATAAAACTAAACCTAAGTTTTCTAGAACTCTCAACTCTCTCGCCATTGACCATTTGGAGTGTGATGATTTCATATACTGGTGACCCAGCAGAGTGGGTCTGCTGTGTTTCATAGATAGAGAAACACAATTTCTTCTTGGATTTGTCAAGTGGCTAAATCAGGAATGTTTTATCTGTGAAGGACAATATTGCTGTTTCTTGGTCTTAAATTATATTTATACCAGGCAGCAGTGGATGCAGTTTACTTTCACAGATGGAAATATGTTTGTGGAGTTTTTTTTTCATGTTACTTCATGTATGACAGCTTTATAGACTAATAAATCATTATGATGTTGTGTTTTCTGCTTTAACTGAACATAAGCTTAAGAAACAACAAACAAATATCAGTGATTCTGTATGTTTCATAACAAGAATAGATCTGTATTGGGCAAAGTTGAAAACTATTTCACGACTTCATAATATGGAAAATCATTTAATCAAATCAAATAATAATTTCAATTTCAAAGCAGCATCTTAATATTTTTATAAAAATGTAAAAAATTGTTATTTCCTCACTGAAAGTTCTTCCTTTTTTTCATCAAATCACCAGTTATGTCAAACAGTTTGTTGAAAACCAAACAGAATCCAGCTTCCAATGGAGACTAATATTGAATATAATTCTGTTTGTAAATGAACCAAACAGATTTTAGCCTGGCAGAAAAATGAAAATGTAGCTGAAGGGCTTAGAGAGTTTTATGTATTATATTGTATTATAGTGTCCATCCAACCAGTTTCTAAAACCACTTCATCTCTTTCAGGGTCGAGGGGTCGTCAAAGCCTGTCCCGGCTACTGTTGGGCGAAAGCGGGGTTCATCCTGGACACGTTGCCAGTCTGTCACAGGGGTATTAAAGTGTTCCCCCGGGGTATAATAAGCCTCATTTCCCCTGAGCAGTCCAGTACGGTACAGTCTGGTTCAATTCAGTATTTTGTGTCCATTGTTAAATGGACTCATCACACAATTCCGACCCGTAGCTCTTGAGGGCCCCCAACCGTAGTAGGTCCATAGACAAATAGAACAGGACGGTTGGGGTGGAGCCGATGTTGCCAACCTCTGATTGGCATTCAAACAATATTTGATTCCTGTTCTACCCAGTGTACAAAAAGTAAAGAGTGGGAAAAAGACGAGCTGCTGGATGACCTCTATTCTGGTTTTTCTAGTCGTTCCACTACAACGACACGCTAGTGGTCTATACCACGCATGCACCGTGAAAACAAACCGCTCAGTGGAAGTGTGGCTTAACTGAGTGGAAAAGCTTGCCAGAAATAACTGAACAGTACCGTACCACTCTTTACCAGACCGGACCTCTCAGTGGAAACGAGGCTATAGTATATCACAGTCTTGCTGTTTTGCTGGAATTCCTCACTGCATTTCGCATATTTGCATTTTTTTTTTAATAATTTGACACCACCGAGTGTTCAGTGTCATATTGGCTGATGATTTTGTCCATCAGTCTCCTCCTGTCTCCTGTACCGAATATGTTCAGTTTGCCAAATCTAAATAAATCTTTTAGCACGATCAGATCTTTGTTTTCTTTCTATAATCCTTGACTTATTTTTCTATAAACGTTGGAACTTTAAGGGTTTAAATAAGAGAGAAAAGTGCATAAAGTGTGTAGTGAGGAATTTTAAAGCCTTTAACATCTATAATTCCACCTATTGCGAATTATTTTTGGAACGAGGAAACACTGTACAGTTCACATTTACTTCTGTGAAGAAACAAAAACCTTTAGGCCTAACTTGAAGCCAATGAAAAGACAGCTGGTAGGAAGTGGGAGAGACCCAGTACCACGCAGCTTTAAACCAACTCAAATATGAATGCTATATACCAAATGGCCAGAGAGCAGCATGGTACGGCCTCTTCAAGTTGGTATTTACTGCTCTTCTGTTCAGGACTTCCAGGATCATGTCAACACGATCTCTGATGAAACTGAGCTGCTGACTCACTACAACTCTGAATGACTGACAGGCTCTAAGGTCTTCCTCACTGAAGTGATAACAACAAGTTGTACATCCACATTGTTGACATCCACTCTTGATTGACTCATTTGCTTGACAGCTGGTTTATTGTGGTTTGTTCCTGATAACAGAGTGGTTCAGAAGCTTTATATTTCAGAGAAAACTTCCATTCTGTCATTGTTAAAGGTTGTAGGAGCTCCGATGACACATCTCAGAGCTCCTTCAGGTAAATCTCAGCTGGTATCTGGAGAGCAGAAAGCATGATGTAATCTGCATAACTTCATGGTTTCTCAGCAGCGTGCATGAGCTCAGATACAGGAAGAGTACTGGATGTGCTCTGTTTAGGACCACTCCACACATGACTGTCATTCCTGAGAGCAGTTCTTTTTCTGACTGTTTAATTGGAATTTACAAAGTTAAAATTAGATCAGTTCCCTGCTGCCTGGTGTTATTTTCATAGTCCATCAACCTAAAGGCAGAATATCCACTCATTTTAACCAACTTTACTGTTTAAAAACTCAAAATACTCTAGAAAATCAGCTCTGGTGTGAGGAAATAACGATTTCTTCCTGTTCTCTAAAACTGTCAACTTTTTCCATAAGGAACTCAATGATTTCAGTGGGGGGATCTGCAATCATAAGTTCAGAGAGCAGTAGAGGAGGACGGAGCCAGAGGCATCCTTTTCCTCCCTCCTTTTTTCCCCACTGACCGGAAAAGCCGGAACGTCGGCTCCAGTGGCTGTGATGTTCTGGGACTGGCTGAGTTTCGCCTCAGTCAGAGCAGGAGGTCATTTCCTGTCACAGCGTCAACAACTGACAGAGTCAGAGAGGCTCAGCAATCACACTTTAATCTATTACTCTCACTTTGGGCTACTGTTCTTTACTTAAAGACCCACTCCAATGAAGATGGTGTTTCTAACATGTTTTTGTAGCATTTTCCTCGTGATAGAGAACATATATATAAAACAATTTAAGATTAAAGCTATGTTTTTAATTTATTCAAATTGAATTGGATTAGGAGCAGATGAAAACCTGCGGTTCTCCCTTCTCCACTACAATTCTGTTGCATCCACTTGCAGACAAATAGATCCATGGACCTCTATATTTTACTCATCTGAGCTGGAATCTGGATCAAAACTGTTCGGCTACATATCTCCAACTTGGTTCACTAATTTTGTTGAACCGCTAACGTTAGCTTGGGGTTGTGAGGGGCTGTAAGCTAGTGGGAGAAAGTGTAAACAAAGGATGATGGGGTATTAGGGCAGGGTCCCTTCTGCACCAACATTTCCGCCCACAACTCAGACGTGAATTTCTAATAAACTACTGCCGAAACTATGTCCTAGAAAATGACACAAGTTTATAGATTTTGGCTAAAAACTGAATAATTGCAATTTAAAAACCACTGGGAACGATTTTTCAGTAGATCCAAAGATGATCGGAGTGGAACTGTAATCTTAATTCATCTAACTTACATTAATTAAGAGTACTTAACTTTAAAGTAATAGAGTGACATTTCACTACAGAGGAATTCTAACACTTTGATGTAAAGGGCGTTAAAATGAGGACATTTTAACCCTTATAAGTCTTAGGCCTTTTTGAGTGTTCTTACAACTTTACAGTTTGCTCTATTGATTTGCGTGAAACAGTTTTTTGTGACAGTCCCTGATATCTTTTTAGTACAAACAGTTTTTTTATGAATATTAATTCATTATATTATACAATAATTCAACAATGAACCTAAAACTGTCCAAAGAACTTAATTCTGAGTGCTACACTTTGTTATTCATTTCCTGCAAAATAAAAAAACCCTTTTTTATATTAAATAACAAAGACCAGACATTTAGAGAAAAAAATACAACTAAATAAATTGCATAACAAAGCAAAGAGAAACAGGTGACTCTCCACTAAACTACATAGAATGTTCCACAGCTTTATTCTATACAGTTTCACAATTATAACTCTTGTTATATTGTCTTAAGCTATAAAATTTCAGAGCTAAAAACTTTTGTAAAACTTTAAGATTACATTTTGAATGAAGACGTAACTAATGGGGGGCGAGGGGGGGGGGGTATAATTTCTACATTACTGTAAACAGACAATGTGTCATCATTTGATTGGTTCAGAATCTACTAAAAATGAAAATAAAAATTTAGATTATTCAGAGTTAAATGTAGCTACATGATGAGTTATTTCCACTTCCAGATAAGAGACCAGCCCACTGACGGCCAGGAACATGACTCAGCTCTTCTTCTGAGGAAACTGTGGACCACTACACAAACTATCGGTCAAGTTTCTGCCTTTAAGAGGAGAGGGGTATCCTAAAGACGTCCTGGCACAGGAAAGCAGAATGAAGAGAGGTCAGCAGGGGTCAGCAGAGAGAATCCCATTTCAGGCCTTCAGAGCTGCTGTTGTCAGGAGGCCTCATGCCTCAAACTGTCCCTCACTGTCGTTTACATCCAACATCGAATGTTGGTTTGAATTGTTTGTCATTTGTTTTAGAATAAATTCATTGCTGAAGCAGATTTGATTCAGAAGCATTTCCTGGAAAACTGTTTAACCCCTTCATACCTGACCTTTTTTCAGATTATTAATTTGATCATTTTCCTATGCAAAATGTCCTGGATTTAAGCGTAGGTTGTGAATTACAGACATGCAGCGTAAAGATGTTGAGGTAGGAACAAAAAACAACACACTGAAAAGTAAATCCATGATGAAAAATGTCAATCTGGAAGCTGCTGAGTGGCAGACATTTTTAATAGCCAGGTTTCCTGTCAGAAGCTGCAGTTCAGACCATTTTAGACTGTAAGATATGATGTGTGAAATGGTTCTGAAGATAGAAGACAGGTATTGAAGTGTTCAATGTTCTGTCACATGCATGTCAACTTCACGACAGCTTCCATATCTGTTGAAAGCTGCTGGATTCTGAACCCACTCTCAGCTCCATGTTAACAACTGTCTGAAAAGTGTTTGTGCAACAAAAAGGACTGCGACGGACTCTGAGTCCTGCAGCCTGGAGGCAGAGTCCATGCTAGAAACTTTCCAAAACAAAGAGCAGGGTCAGTGAACGCATCAAACACTAAATTTAGACCCAAATCGTCCATCTTCCTGAGTCTGAAAGGAGAGGGTGTTGTATTGTCAGCACACATGTGTGTGTGTGAACTTTATGCTGGTCTCATTGGGTTGAGGTGAGCTGAAACACAAACACTGAGACGGCTGTTGATGGAAACAGAAAAGCTGCTCCGCTTTGGTGGAATTTCAGGATTCCTTAGAATTCCAGTCTGGAAATGCAGTGAAATAATAAAGTTGTGTTTGAGTTTGGGGGGAGGAAGCGGGCATATTTGGTTAAGATGAAAACAAATATGTTCAGGGAAGAGCTCAGTGAGAGTTTGAACATTTTTTAACTTTGTGGGCCAGATACATTCCATAAAATGAATCAAATATTAAGAGATCGGACGCTAACTATTGATTACGCTTTTGTTTCCAGATGGTGAAACTTTCATTTATTAATATTACGCCTCAATTCTTTCATAACTGGTTATTTATTAACAGTAGATAGAAAACTAAAATAAGTAGATATTGATTCGTGTTGTGTATAAGTGTACAAGTTGTGGGTTTAGAATCAACGTGTTTCTGTTCTCCAATAAAAAACAGAGCAACAGGTTCTTTTTCTAGTCATCTCTACAAGAAATCTTATTCTATTGGCATATTTGCTTTTTACAAGAGTAAAATTCACAATGATACCATTAGATTAAAAAAAAACCCAACTGTCATAAGTGATCTAAATACCATCTGTCAAAGCCTTAGTCCCAACTGCTCTTATGGGTGGATATGGGTGGTCTGCAGGTGAAAAATGTTAAAACTTTTCTGTACGGAGCTCACAGGTGGACCCCATGATATATCAAGGTTGTGGAGCGCTCTGTGACCCCGGTGAGAGAAAAGGCTCATGCGTGTTTTTCTACAAACATGCCGGGAATGACAGGTCATTGTGAACACTTATACAAAGCACAAGGGTAACGCCGGGTTCACACCGGACGCGGAAGCGCTGCGAAGTGGCGCGCAATGGAGATCGCTTCCATTCGTCGCCCTTGTTAACCTATGGTGAAGTTCACACCAGACCCACAGTGCAGCCATCATTTCAGGGTCTGGTCTATTTTTTGCACGAGTTGCGAACGATCTGCGTCAATTTTGGCAGGATATTACACCAAGACTTGTGAAAATCCAGTCAATTTTCAAAATATAAACAAAATATCACAATAAAATACAGCGTTGACAAATACAGTCATATTTTTGTATCTAAAAAGACTGTAGAGATGAAAATAAATATATAAACACAAAAAACAGAAACACACAGATCAACATAGTGGGTCGACCATGGATCATGGGGGTGTGGTTTTGGGTGTGATGGCAAAAAAAGCTCCGACTAACCACAGCGGAGCCTGTCGACCGTCACGGAAAAATGGCGTAAACTGGAGGTTAAACAGATACCATGCAGACAACGCTTCGCAGCACTACCGTGTCTGGTGTGAACAGGTGTAAGGGTGAGATAGGTGAGACGCAGGTATGTTGTACAAATTTTCATACGACAGCAGTGCATGTAAATTAATATTATCCTTACAAATACTTCACGATACATTTACCATGCAGACAACAATGGTACGTTCCATTTCATGACGTCCCTTGAAGTGGCCGTATGAGCCTCAAGGGAACTGAAGACACACCTGTGTGTTCCCCTTAAGTTGCGGCTGCTACTGTCTTCGACCCGAACAATCCCAAAAACCAGCAGGACCTGTATGGGTCAACCCCATCATGGGTGCATGTAACTAAGAATTTAATCATTGTGATTTAAATCAGGTATAAACATGACAAAAAATAGACAAATATGTTTGATAAAATTGAGTTTTTGCTTCGCTGAGCTGCATCCTTCAGGTAAAATGAAAATAAGTGTTAAACCTAGAGCAGATGAGTCACTACAGGAACTTTCCACAGGAAAAAGTGCCTACGTCTATTTCCTGGCTTTAGCAGTTTGTTCCAGCAGCTCTTCTGAATCTGTAGAGGTGAGAGGAACCTGAACTTATGAAGCTCCAAAGAAACATGTGTTGGTCGGATCTGACCAACAGGAAGAACATGTGATCCTTACACTTCTGCTCTGCTCAGTGATGAAGTCAACTCCTGACTGAACACTTTCATGGAGGGGGGGGCACACGCACCAGTGAGCCGCTCTGCACAGCAGCCTGATTCCTCTACTCATTAATGCTTTACCTGACAAAGCTCAAAGGTCCAGAGGACAAGCAGAGAGTCCAAACCAGACGTGATCCCAGGACTAAACACGGGACTGCAAACATTACATGAAGTCCTGAGCTGTGTACACAAACCAGACCCAGCAGGACGCCGCGACATGTGACGGCGTGAACAGAGGAAACGCAGGAGAAACCGGTGGGTCATCCAAACTTTGCTCTCCACTTGTTGTGAACATCCCTCCTCTGAATCTGAGGTTGTCAGGTACCAGAAGCCCGACCTTTTCTAATGACGACCTGTGAGGAGACCTCGGTCTCGGTGCTCAGAGAGGATTCTGGGAGTTTACCAGCCTGTTATTCATCCCGACAAACACTGAGTGATTGCAGAGCGGCGCCCGTTCATACCTCCATATCCACTGTACATGGTGACTGCGATGGTGACGCCGCTCAACGCAGAATAAGAGGATCGGCTTCACTCCTGATGGACTCCAAACATTCCGCTCAGCCTGCTCCTGTCTATGCCAGCCTGTTCTCCAGGTGGTCCCGTGCCACCTCCTCGCTCGGGGCTGCCTGTTAATCCGTGCGCTCGCCCACTGATCCCCTTTTCTGCTCCCAACCGCACTGATAAGAGGAGGGGGAGGAGAGAGCTGGAAACAGGAAAGGGCCAGGCGGTCCTCCCTTCTTCTAACCCCCCCACCAACCACCACGGCTGACATCACCATCCTTTCTGCTGCCCCTCCCCTCTTCATCAGGCACATTGTTTCAGAGGGAAGCGGGCAGAACAGTTCTGCTGGAGCTCGTTTCGCTCTTGATGACGCCGCAGACACGTGCATGTCACAGACATGATCGCCACTCAGACTTTCCAAAAGTTTTGCTGCAACAAACTTGTCCCTGCGGAACTGTGTGAAACTCAGCAACAAGATGTCAAACCCTTAAAAGAAACAGAATATTCAGGATTTTTTTAAAGACTCACTCCCATAAAAATTATGTTTCTAACATGTTCTTGTAGCAATTTTCAGCTCCGCTCCATTCTGATGCATCCATCTTTGTTTTCCTTGTCCGAACTGACATCTGGATTGATAAGTTAGGAATGTGAGGGGCTCTACGCTAGCAAGAGAACATGTAAACAGATGGATGACAGGAAGTGGGGCAGTCCTACTCGGTACCAGCAGTCCCACCCACATCTCAGAGGTGAATTTCTAATGAACTCCTGCCGCTCTTCAGAAACTATGTCCTAGAACAGGGGTTTGTAATCTGCAGCTCCAGAGCCACTTTTATCTCTTCATAGTGGCTTAAAAATGTTTTAATTTTTTTTCAAGTGAGTATTTCTAAATTAGCATTTATTTATTTTAAATTAGTTAAGCTTATACATTATGGCTGAGGTGCACCTCAAAGATAAACTATGTAAAGTTTTTTACATTCCTGCTGGCTTGAAGAGGTCTTGTTTGCTCTATGCTTCTTCCAGAACACACAGATTACAAATACTAAGAAAAACTTTTATAAAAAAGTCTGATCCCTTATTAGTTTAAAGTGCTTATTATCTTTTGCTGTCCAGAGCTGCACTGTTATGATCCAGTTAGGCACAAGACATCTTTTATTTTGAAAGGAAATTATATGAGGTTCTATCAAAAGTAAAAAATAATTTCACATTTTCAGAAAATAAAAGTTTCTTTTTATATTTCTTTTTTTTCATTCCACAAAAGAAGCATACTTCATATTTATGATTAAAAAAAATACATTGTAATGAATGCACAGCTTTTATTTTTTCAATAATTTCTGTAATATTACTTTTGACAGCGGCATATACTGTACAAGTTCCTTTCAAAATAAAACACATCCTGTCATAAGTAAGATCTGACTGCAGTAGATTTGCAATTATACTTTGGGAATTTGGCTTCTAAACAACACTTAAAATAAGAATGGGAGTTTAATACTATTCTAATAATAAACCGCTCTGACAATAGATCAAACCCTTTACTGTCAATTTGTGTAGCTATCCGACAGTCATTTCTGAGGAAAAAATGTTTCACTCATGTAAGATCACCGCAAGTTAGAAATCTAAAAGTAAATGACAAAACTTAAGTATTATTTACTCAAATTGTTAACATTTTTCCTCAAAACCAGAGCTGCAATGGAGGAACAAAAGAGCCGCATGTGGCTCCGGAGCCTCAGGTTGCAGACTCCTGGTTTAGCAAGATCTTCAGATCTAATTTTACTGTAGTTGAGATGCTGTTGTTAAGTGTGCCGGAGGGGGTCACCACCAGTCAGATTCAATCCTTCACTGGTAAACCAGCTTTAAATGCATTACATCAACAGGTGTCACTCCCATGTGTTTGGTCATTTGGTCCATTGCATCACAGAGTGATAGCAGTATTGCTCTGGACGCTAACTTGAGGGTGAAGGTTTTACATAAACGCACAAAGGCAGCGTGTGTCTGAACGGTCATCGGCTGCTGCATAAATCAGAGGCAGGATGACGGAGTGACAGCTCTCTGCTTATCAGGGCAGAGCAGGGGCAAAGCTGCTGTCAACATCACAGACGCATCTGAGGAGTAAATAACTTCTGAGTGTGAGGCCGACCTCTTACAGGACGGCACGGCTCAGACCCTAACCCTTCTCTGCCGTTTCCATCCAAAAATACTCACAGAGGAGACAACTGAAGCCAGACACTCAGACTCAAGACACCTTTCTATCATGAGATGTGTTTCAAGCTTTAGCTAAGCCTCAGAACAGAGCTACAGCTGAACTGCAGACGGGAAACAAAAGAAGGAAGGAGCCACTGACCCCCACCCCTACCCCCACCACCTCTGAGCTGTTGTTTGGAGACCTTGACTTCATTCACTCAGTGCCAGCTTGGTAGTTCTAGAGGTGGAAGTACTCATAGAGTAGGAGGTGGAGCTGAACGACAAACAGGGTGTAGCTCTGAGGTTTGAAATCCTTCTAGGAATGAGTCACGGTTAGAAAGGAGGCTGATTCACTTAAGCAGTGTTTTCAAACTTAAGAGATTCACATTCTCTCTATAAGTTCTAACTTCAGAAGAAAATAAGGCTGATTACGGATCTCCATTCATTCATGTCAGAGTGACATAAAGCTTACAGGCTGTCTGCAGGTAAAAAATGGCCAACATCTGCACAAGTGTATGTGACTAAGGCTAGAGCAACGCAAATCAAAACCCACAACTCAAGCAAGAGGAACTTAGCACAGGCAGACTAGAGCTGCAACAATTAGTCGACTAATTGACTATTGAAATAGTCGACAACTAATTTAATAGTCGATTTGTCATTACTATATTACATTTATATTATATGGACTCAAGAGTATAAAGTTGAACAAAGTTGTGAGCATTCAGCACCAAAAAAAATATACTTTTTTTTATATTTGAGTCAATGAAACCAAAACTTGATTTTATTTTTTAATGATCCCCTTGTTTCAGATGCCAAACATTAAATATGTTCATGGGCTATAGTTTAATCTTTAATAGTAATTTTCAAAAAAATTGAGGTTTATCTAATATTTTAGTAACTTGCTAACCTTTTTTTTATTATTTTTTGGCTAACTTGCTATCTACTGGGGTTTTTTTACAGGCTAATTTAGAGTTTAGTTTCAATTTTATCAACATTTTTGGCTAATTTGTTTTCTACTGAGGTTTTTTAACGCCAATTTAGTTTAGCTTCTATATTAAAAACATGCTAACGTTTTTGACTAATTTAATTTACTGAGGAATTTTAGGCAATTTTGGAGTTAAGCTAGTATTAAAGCAACAAGCTAGCTTTTTTGGCTAATTTGGCATCTACAAAGGTTTTTTGGACTACTTTGTGATTCATATTTGGGCACGCTAAATATTTTGCAAAATTGGCATGTATCAGGGCTTTTTATGCAATTTTACAACAATTTTTTCAGAAATTTAGGTCAGCTACAGCGCTCTTTTTAAAAAAAAAATTCCAGTCGTTTAGCAATTTCGACATTTTGCAAATAGCATTTGCATTTGACAAATTACTTCAGCAATTAAAGTCAATTGCGACACCATTTTCAGCGAAAAGCTTTAGCATCTTCAGCGACTACTTTTAGCAAAAAGCATTCATGCTAGCATTTTCGCAGGTGATGCAATTTTTATAGTTTTTAGTTAGTTTAAAGCTAATGATGGTTAAGATGTGTGCTTTACATCCACTTTACGCAGTTACGGTTTTTTTAAAAATTGGCATTCTGTGAGATTTTTGGACTGTTTTGGCATTTACTGAGATTTTTTAGGCTGTTTTGGAGTTTAGCTAATATTTCAGCTACATCCTAGCTTTTTTGGCCAATTTAAGCTTTTTACATTTTTTTTTAGGCTTTGGAGTTATTCTAATATTTACACGCTTGCTGTTTTGGCTAATTTGGACTTTGTTTGTTTTTTTTAGGATATTTTGAAGCTTAGGGTTTTTTTTTCAGCTACATGCTAGCTGTTTTGGCTAATTTAAGCTTTTTTCAATTTCTTTAGGCTGTTTCGGAGTTAGGCTAATATTTACATGCTGGCTGTTTTCGTTAATTTAGGCTTTTTTCAGTTTTTTAGGCTATTTTGAAGTTTAGCTATTTGTTCAGCTTCATGTAGGCTGTTTTGTTTTTTTTTTAAAGGCTAATTTGGTATTTACCTAATATTTCACATGGCTATCAGCGTCAGCATTTTCAGCGATCAGCTTCAGTGATTCCAGCTATCAGATTCAGCAATTTCAACTATCAACTTTAGCGTTTTTAACTATCAATTTCAGCATCTTCAGCGGCCAAATTCAGCTTACAGCATTCACATTAGCATGTAATGCTATATAAGTAGTTATATTTAGTTAGTTAATAACTATGTTAAAAAGTTAAGTTTTAAAGTTTTAAAAATGTAGTTTTAGAGTGTTCAATAAATGTTTATCCTGTTCGGCCCGCGACCTAAAGTGTGTTTTGGATTTTGGCTCCTTGTGCGATTGAGTTTGACACCCCTGTTCTACCAACATGTTCCTCTGCTCCTCGAAGCAGCAGGAAGGAGCTCTCCTCACACCTTGGTCATATTCACCTGTACAGAGGTTGAGGTTGTCAGGATCTGTGGAGATAGATACGAGAAGCTGCATTTTAACAGGAGCGCAGGTTTATTTTAGTACCCTTGAGGTTTGTACGGCTATTTTAAGAGACGTCATGAAAATGGAACATACAAATGATATGCGTTTGGTATGTGTATCATGAAGTATTTGTAAGGCTAATGGAAGGAAGCACTTATAATAAGTTCTGTCATGCACATAATTTTCTTGTGCGATTAGATAATCGTGACCTGTTATTAATTTATCTAATGAATCGATTTTAATCGCAATTTTTTGAAATAACAATAGCTGTGAAAAGTGTAATATTTAGGTATTTTATTTTAATTTGTAAAACAGTGGCGCAGTAAGAGAAAAAAATAAAACTAAAAAGGTGGATTTATTACATTTTTTTTGTTTTAAGAGACTTTCAAACTGGGATGAAGAAAAAAAAAATAGAGAAGAAGGAATAAATAAGACACCACAGAGGAATTGAACTATTTAGACATTGGACTTTGTTTTTGCTTTTTAAAAAAAAAAAAAACTTTGGCTTTATCATCTGGACGAAAACAAGCGCTTAGAGGTGGACTTTACTTCTGACATGATGATCACTTTTCGAGAAACATCAAGTGCTGCAAAGAGCTCCGACCTCGGTCAGCCGTGACGGCCTGTGAGTCAGGTGAGACACCTGAAGCACGTCGGAGCTGTTTGCAGCGCCAGCCCCTTCTGCACCTTTTTAAAAAAGGAGCAAGAGCAGAGGGTGGTCGGTGCGTACCATGTGATAAAGATGTTACCATGACAACACAACGCAATGCGTTTGAAATAGTCTGCTTTTGTTGAAAAAAAGTAAATAATTAATCTTAAAAATGTATCAAGACTGAACTTCTAATAATTTATTTAATATTTATATATTTTTTAAATGACCTTTGTTTGAGCCGGATAATGGTCTCAGGTGTGCACCAACACAGAAGTAACAATCCAACCCAAAAATGAGATAAAACGATTAAAAAAAATAATGCGCTAAAATGCCTGTAATTAATGAATCATGATTAACGCGGTAAAGTGACAGCCCTTCTTATAACATACAGGCGATGCTGTCATACCATGACCTTACGCCTCACCTGTTGTTATTAGGGTGCGTACTTGCTTCTTAATAACCAAAAATGTAGGGCTGGGTATCAGTTATATTTCCAGAAACGATTCAATTTGATTCACAAGAGCCTGAAACGATTTGCTTCCAATTTTTTTTCGATTCTTTCAATCCTTCAATTCAATTTTAAGTTTACAAATTTATAACATTTGTTTAGCAATACATTAATAATCCACTATATGATTTGAATATATTTATTTTAATCTGATACAGTCCACATACTGTAAAATCTATTAGTGAAATAAAAAGATTGTTAATAGCCTACAGTGTTACGTGGTGTACATGTTTAGCTCCTTCAGATGAGGGAGTCTAAAGGCCTCAGAGTTTCCCAGGTTCTACCCTGACAGGACCTGAGAGAACTCACAGTTCCTGAAGGATCAGTGGCAGCAGGACCCCATCAGATACTTATGCGCATAAGGTCAAGGGTCAAAGCTGCCTCAGCAAAAGCAGGAGCTCCAGGCTTATCGGTGTAAATGTCCAAATGTTTCATTTTCCACCGCAGACCAACATCCCCACAGGGGGAGTCAGGCAGGCCACCCGGAGCTGTGGCTCCACACTCATGAAACGAGCCATCTTCACCATTATTGTGAAGCGAGTAAAGAGCTGACAGGCTGTTCCTGCTGCACTAAGCTGTGTGTCTGTTTCTGTGTGTGTGGACCCCTGTGAAGTGGGGACTTTCCAGTTAATCTCCAGCTGGCCAGTAAGCAGCTTAACTGTCACTGGAGTGCAGCAGGCTAATTGCTAGCTTGGAGTCAATCTGAAGTGGTTCGGAGCAGGAAGAAGTTGAACGCGGTCTTAAATAAACCCTCATGTCAACAAACACTCAGGGAAAACTGATGATTGTGTCTGAGAAGGTCATCTGCCTTTCTGGAGGCAAAGAGATGAGTTTAGATGAAGCTCAGCCAGGCTGAGTGGAGCAGTCACAGAAGATGGCTGATCAGATGAAGCTCCTGCTGAGGCGGCGGTACAGCGTGAGGCTGCTGAGCTGGCTGGTCACTCAGGTCAGACTAACAGGTTAAGCTGCAGGTAAGAAGACGGGTGCAGCAAAATCTGAACTACAGACCTAATCTGTGACAGAATGAGGAGAATGGAAATAAAGATGAGGAGGAAAATGAATCCGGGAGCAAAGAGAAGAGTGAACAAGATTGACGTGTGAAAAATGAATGATGTGTGTCTATGGGTGTGATTGTGTAAGTGTAGAGTTCACAGTTGTGGGTCACAGAAACTGGTCTTTGAGTGACTTTTGATTAAAAAGTTTCCCACACATATAATAGGGGCGTAACGATTCATTTTAACATTGATTCAATTTGATATTTGTGGTTGCCGATTCGACTCACTTTCGGTTTATTTTGAACAATCTGATTTGATCCAATTTCTTGTTCCTAAAATGGATCCATTATCCCAAACTTCCCCCAGTGTGACTCAGAGATAAATACCTGGTACGGAAGAGTGCAGGTGAAGTTTTCCAGATTCCTTGTTTCCTGATCAAGCAATCATTACATTCTATCACGCTGTATGGTCACATGTCTTTGCTAAATTCAAAGTGTTTCCACACATTAGACCAGGGGTCTGCAATCTGAGGCTCCAGAGTCACATGTGGCTCTTTTACCCCTATGTTGTGGCTCTTTGGCTTAAAAAAAAAAAAAAAAAAGGTGCTAATAATTTGAATATATATTTTAAACTATTTGAGTTTGGCACATTCTAATACATGATGCATCCTAGCATCTAATTGTTGTCATAATGAAAGGAAATGTCATGTTTGGCTTGGTTTTCTTGAATTTTTAATTCAAAATCTGCTGCAACAGTAGGATTTATTCAACACAGAAGGTATTTTATTTTGAAAGGAACTTATATTTGCTGCTGTCAAAAATAAAGACATTAAAGTTGTTACTTATGAAAAAATATCACACTTTTTTAATTCAATTATTGTGAATATTTGAAAGCTACACTTTCTAAAGGAACAGCTAAAAGGCCACATACAAATAAAATATATTTTTTAAAAGATTAAGTAGGATGTGGTGGCTCTTGCTGTGTTTTGGTCTGTAAGAAACAGAACCAAATGGCTCTTTTGCCATTAAAGATTGGAGACCCCTGCATTAGACTGTCAGAATGATTGACCCTTTATTGATGCTACTTGGTCGTTTTCACAGTGAAATAAACCCACCATAACTCAATCCAAAAGGTATTTTCCAATATTAATTACCAATGTATCTCATTTTGAAAGTATTTTTTAATGGAATAGGTCAATTTGATTCATTTCTAAATCAGACAGATCAATCCGGTTGGATCGTAGGAATAGAAATTGATTCATCAATTAGTTGTTACACTCTAACATAAAAGCACACATGTTTACATTTAAATGTATGTAATGTCTTTTTGTTGTAGCATGACCTTTTTAAGGTTATAAATCCACTGTTTTTATGTATATTCGAGCGCTGGAAGCTCCACGTTAAAGCTAGTGGAGCGGCAATTATTGATGACATCATCAACAAAAGTGACGTCTGAAATATGAGGCAATATTTTTCCATAACTCTCCATTTGGAGGGCTAAATGAAGGGGAAGGAAGATGGGAAGAATTCAGATTGGGCCTTAGTCACATGCACTCATACAAAGGTTGATCCGTACGGGTGCTACAGGTTTTTGGGCTCTCCAGGCCCATGTAGGGTCGCAGAGAGGAGCAGCTGCAACTTCCCAGGAGTTTCTTGGAGTTCCTTGACTCTCATACGGTCATCTTGCAGAATGCCATGAAAATGGAACATACCATTATCGTGCGTGTGGTAAGTGAATCCTAAAATATTTGTAAGAATAATGGAAGTTGGACGCCCTATTGACGTACAGGTGATGCTGTTGCACGGTGCCCTTACACAGTACTCTTGCCATTAGTAAGATGTGAGGCTCTTTACTGACTGTGAACAAATGCTGCACGCACGGCGTGTGCAGGTAATACATAAGTGCCTGTAGGACATCTAGACTCTGATTATCTAATTTCCTCATTCTTAACAGTCAAGTTGCCCTCAAGGAGCGCACACTTATCACATGAACAGCACTAACTAAGGATTTGGGGTGATTTGCGGGAATAGAGATAGGGTTACAGTTAGGGTTAAGATACGTGTGGGCAATGCAGCAAAGTGAACTTTGGACGCACATATTGCGAGTATCCAACAAGAAGTTCCATGAGTTATTGTGCTTGTAAATACGTGCTGATAACATCAACCAAAATGAAAAATCCGTACGACACCCTTACGTGTTGTATGTGTTCACCATGACCTGTCGCCCAGAATCAGACCCTATGAACCCTTCGGTATACCTGCATCTTACATCTTAAGTTAAGATGAATAACACAGCTGACAGTGGAGAGGATTGTTACAACTTTACAGCTGTTGCTGTTTCAGAGCTGCTTTCACCAGCTTCTTCTTCTTCCATACCTGATCCTGGAGTTCAACCTGTTAGCTAAATCCCTCAAATACGCGTATTTGGCTCACATTCAGAAAAATACTGCTGTCACTCAGATTATGCAACATATACTAAGTTTAGGAGCTCAGTGATGCAGCAGAGCCACTTCTGTCTGTTTGGAATGAGTTATGAGGCGCAGACGTGCTGATTTATGAGCAGAACCTGAACCTTCCACTTAGTGTTGAAATAGATCACATTGAGTCAGAATGACTGCAAGACTGCTCTTCACCACCAAAAACCAAATTAAACTCCAACAGAAGTGGGGTTCACTTGAAAAAGCTGTAACAAAAAGCCTCTATTGCATCATGGGTAACAACAGGATTAAACTGTCGAGATCAGCAAAGTTTATACCACTTTAAAACTATAATACTAAAATAAGGTTCATGTTTACATTCATTTACATTTCAATAAAGTTTTTTTTTTATTTTTTATACAATTTCATACATTTACTGTTTTAAAGCCCTTTTTCTTAGTTATGCCATCTTAGCGACTGGCCTTACGGGTGGATACGAACTGTCTGCAGGTAAAAAACTGGCAAATCTGTTCAGGACACACTGGTGGTCCGCATGAAGTTTTAATGTCGTAGACCAGGGTTTTTCCTGCATTGAGAATTAAGGTATGCAGATCTGAGGTCATAGACTGTTTTTCTTTTAAACAATTCATTTCATTTGTTTTCATTAAAAGGAAAAACATATAATACAACCTTGAGTTGTAAGCTTAAACAAGATGGAAACAAAATTAAAAAAATTAAAAGGGGACAGAAAAAAGAAAAACGTATTTTGTCTGCACCTTTTAACAGATCAATAAATCAAACAATGAGAAATAAAAACATAAAACATTCTGCCAATTTAGGATACAATAGCAGAAGATTAGGAAATAAGAACAAAAATTCACAATTACACACATAAAACAGTGCTAAATGAATTTCATACTTCTGGGATGAATAGTTTTTATTAGATAGATTTATAGTCATTGATTATAATATTTTAATGTGGTTTTTAAAACTTGATATTGTTTTGGCATTATTGTTCTATGAGCCTGCAGAGAGAAAATGTTCATGCACACTTTTTCCTATGGGCATGCTGCGGGCAACAAGTTGTAATGAACACTTGTGCAACATGTTAGAGTAAGTACAGGTGAAAAAGGTGAGTTGCAGGCACGTCAAACAGATTTTTCCTTTTGTTTATCCCTCTAAATCATGCACAAGGAGACCGTTAGTGCTGTTCGTGATAAGTTTGAGCTCCTTGGGCAAAGTCTGGCTGTTAGAAATGAGTACATTAGATAATCAGAGTGTAGTTTGTGTGAACCTCCCATGTACATCCTGATCTTGCAACATTTACCAGTACTTGCACCTTACTAATGGCTAGAGAACATTCCACTATACACCCGAAAATGGTATCTTCCATTTTAATGGCGTCCTTTAACCCTTGTGCTATCTTACGGGGTCTAGATGACCCCATTGACATGTTATCCATCCCATGACTAATGTGGATGAAGGTGGACAGGATTTCATGTCTGCCACAGACGCGAGTGAAAATCAAAAATCATTGAAAAAAAATTCAGGGCACTATCTTGTGGGGTCTAGATGACCCCACTCCCGACATTAACATACCTAGGATAGCACAGGGGTTACGGTCTCCATATGACCCTCAATGGAACTATTAAGACCCACCTGCACCTCTATCTATAACCTCCACTGACTCAAAACCTGCAGCACCTGTACATGTGCATGAGACTAAAAACACCTTTTGACTTACTCGTGTTTTACTCTCCAGAAAAAGAAACTGAAATGAACCCAAAAATTGAATTTCATGGGTTAACTGTGTATTTTGCAAATTAAAACTGCTTCAAAGGACATAGTTGATGTTTTTAATGCATATTTTTAATACATAATTTTGTCAAAATGTCTGGATCAGATAAGGAACTCAAACCTCCTGCCATTGTGTGACAGGTTCTTCACAGGTTTACAGATAAAACTATCATATTTTTTTGCTGCTTCAATTATATCATTTCTGCATCTTTCTGTGCATTTTTTTTCTAGCTGCTGTTTAGTTTTTAATAGGTAGAGACTTTATAGGAAGTCTGAATTACCTGGAACGAGAGGTAACTGTAGGTAAAAGCCACGAGGAAACGGATTTAACCAGAAGGATGCAGAAGGGCAGGGTGGATGAGAAGAGGAAGGGGCTTTTCTGCCAATGACTATCACAGATTATGAGACACTGGAACGCTGAGAAATGCAGCAAAACAAGAAGCTGCATTCTTCTGTGACGTCGAGTTCCAGGCTGGCATGTTTGTCAAACCAAAAGCATTCCGAAGTGACGAAATCTGAGCGGAAATTCACAGGAACGACCTTTAACCTGCAGGGGGTGGGGGTCCGCTGAGGGTCCCTTTAAAGGATTCACATTCATAGCTCCACATTCAAACTCTAGAAGTGCCAGTCCAACCTGGGAGATCCACTGCAGCAGTTTGGGTCTGAACAGGAGATGCCAGGGGAGCGCCGCCCTGGGGGGGACTCAATGCGCCTCCCTCCCTGCAGACTCACAGGAGGATTTACGAGGAGACTCAATGACAGTCTTTAGAGCTTCCTCAAACATGTGTTTATGTTTCTGAATCATCCTTTCGCTGCAGCAATCAACTTTCTGAGCAACAGAACTCAGAGATTCTTCAGCTTCAGCCTCATGTTGTCAAACTCCAGTCCTGGTTGGACTCAAAACTTTGACCAGTTCTCCAGAAAAACAGACTGTTTGTCACAGTCTCTGCTGATCTGAGGGTAGGTCGAGGGCTTTTACTCAATCATCGAAATGGAGGATCTACTGAGCTGCTCCAGCTCCTCCTGAGTTTCATGAGATTCAAAGACACTCTTGATAGAAAATTGTTTTTTGGGTGTTTTTTACATGTTCTTGTGGCATTTTTCTGATCAAAAAAGGCTTAAAATTGCCTTTCTGAATATTTATTTAATTAAATTGTTGTGAATCAAGGAGAGATGAAAAAATACAGTTAAAAAAATATCATATTTTTCACAAGCTCTAAGCTCCGCTCCATTCAGATGCATCCACTTGCAGATTAATAGATCCATGAACGTCTTAGTTTTCCTTGTCTGAGCTGGAATCTGGATCTAAACTGTACGGCTGGATAACTCCAATACTGGATAACTCCGATATTGAATAACTCCAATATTGCTCGCCATTTTTGTTGCACCGCTAATGTTATTTTGGGGTTGTGAGGGGCTGTAAGCTAGTGGAAGAAAGTGAAAAACAAAAGTATGATGGGAAGTGGGGGTGTTTTAACAGTTGCATCCACAATAGATTAAAAGAGCTCCATCATGGAGCAGAAAAACCACAGCTTCTTTAACTCTTCAGGTCTGTGATTCACTGATTAGGAACAATGTTCTTCCTCATTCTCTGAGTTTTAGCTCAAGGAGCTGCTTACACTTTGATCAAAACAAAGTTCAGCTTCAACACTTGTCCGCTGCTTGTACTGCTGGATGCCATGTAAACCTCTTCAGTTTTTCACCTCAATTCTTCCACTTTCCATCTTTGAGACGTACATTTTGATGACAGCTGTCTTCCTGACCCTTGAGGGTCTTCCCTGATCTCTGTGAAGGGACATTTGAGCCTTCTGACATTCACCTGAGACATTCTGTCATTGTGATGAGTTTAAATGAAACTCGTGCAGAAAAGCAGCCAAAATCTCAGTCCAGCTTCAGGAATGGACGAACTTCTCCTGATCGACAGAAGCGTCTCGTGAAAGAATCCTGAGATTCCAACCAGAGGACAAACACGACTGAAGGGTTGATCGGCAGCTTTGAGCTTTATTTGATCACGGGAGGGATTCTTGACATTCCTGCAAGTTTTTCTAAAAGGTAAATTCCTGATTTCTGTTCATGTAGAGAGAAAACAACAAAACAACTTTATCTATACATGAAAAACAACAAATGGAGAAGAGCTTCTATACGAGCACGAGATTTAAAGATTAGCATCAGCATGAAAACAAGAACATTCATTTGTTTTTATAGTTTGAAGTGCTAAAGATTAGGATCATTATGGTGCAAACTGACAGACATGCACTCACGCGCACACAAGTTCCACGAGTTTTTGTTGTAAAATGATTGTTTAAACAGGAAGTCCATCCCACAACAGGAAGGAATTGACTTCAAAAGACTCTGTGTGTGTGTCCCTATTTGTGTATGTGTGCTTCTCCATCACACACTCCTCTGGTTGCATTTGTCTGTTCTTTCCTTCTGGAGTCATTTTTGGCATAAATGTTGCTGCATCAGAGACTGAAGCAGCCAAGAAGATACATCAGGTTTTGGTTTGGAGTCTTCAAACTAAAACATTCTTCTTATGAAGCTCAGTAATTCTCCTTCAGTCGCTCTGATTCTGTCCAGATTCAACATGATGTTCATTTCTCTAGAGAACCTCTTGCTTTTACTCTAGAGCAATTCCTGTAAATATATCAAGTCTGCAGAATATTGTAGATTATCTACTTCTCTGAAGAAGCAGTAAGCAAAACAGCTACAATCAAACCATCTTCAGTGACTTCAACCAACCATCCATCCATCGATCCATCTTCAGAATCCCTTTCTGGGAGAACCCCCACTCATCCACGAGGACATTCAAACTCCACACAGAAATAATCCAGCCAAGATTCAAGCCGAGTGTGAGGCGAGAGCGCTGACCACTGAGCCACCGAGCAGATCTTCAGTGGTTTCAGTTTTCAATTGTAAATGAGTGTTTGAACTTCCTGTGATCAAGTGTAAAACTTTGTATCTGCAGAAGGAACAACTTATTCTACAAGTATAATCATCCATCCGTCCTGACAGGCTTTGGGTCAACAATCTGAGAACTGGACTGAGTGAGTGAGAGCAAACTCAGGAATCAATCAAACATTTCTAATGTTGGGAGGATCTGATTGAGCCATCTGATTGGTCAGTTTATAACTTGAATACCTTGCACCACAAAAAAAATATAATGTAAAAAAAAACAAGGATTATCAAGAACATGGTTGTTCTGACAAATAGAATGACTGAGTAATGATAAGTCTATGGGTACTTCCTGTTTGGAATCACTCAGTCCAGTTCTCATATACAGTCAATGGGGTCAACAATAGCTTATTTCTGATTGGTTTGTCTGATTGAGCTGAAACTCAAGACGGAGTCTCCAAACGTCTGACCTTGCTCAGCGACTGCTGTAGGTCGATTCCGGACTCCCCTGAGTCCTGAATCGAGTCCCCTGGTGGCTCTGACCAACAGACAGCTCTTTTAAAGCCCCATTTATAGAAATCAACAACCAAAAAAGGTTAATTTAGAGTTTGGTCACCCTTTAAAGCAGTCTCAAACTCTGTCAAGTTATTGTACAATAAAAAAAATGACAGCTCGTTTACTCAGCTGGCAGTGCAATACCTAAAATCAGAGATGTTGGTGAGTACTGTTTAGTATTTGAAGAAATACTTAATGTGGAAATGAATTCAAAGACACACTAAAATGAAAATTGTGTTTTGGGTGTTTCTAACATGCTCTTGTAGCAATTTTCTCATGATGGAGAACATATTTAAAGAAAATTAAGATCAAATTTGTATTTCAGAGTATTAATTTGTTTGAATAATTTGCAGCAATGACGTAGAAGCTAATTGGCGGGCTACGTGCTCCACTCTGATTCATCTATTTGTGGACAAATAGATCCATGTACGTCTTTGTTTTCCTCGTTTGAGCTGGAATCTGAATCTAATCTCTATGGCTGGACAGCTCCAATATTGCTAAGCCTTTTTGTTGGATCATTAATGTTAGCTTGGGGGTGTGAGGAGCTATAAGCTAGTGGGGGAAGGAATACTCCAGGCCAACAGTCCCACCCACAACTCAAAGGGGAATTTCTACTGAACTCCTGCCCCTCTACAGAAACTATGTCCAAGGAAACAACACAAGTTTCTCTGATTTTGGCTAAAAACGGCATTATCATAATCAAAAGATCACTGAGAACGATTAATAGATCAAAAGAAGATCAGACTTTAAATGATATTAAATCTGCTATTTTTCATTAAAAAAAATAGGAAAGGTTCTTATTTTGGAGAAGAAAAAACAGAACAAAAGGACAGCTCTAAACTCAAATTACTATTATAAATAAGTTGTGCCAACAGTGGGATGGGTTCAGGCTCATGTGGAAGACTTCATAGCCTCAAAGTCCAGACCTGGACTACCCTGACACCTTATGAACGATGTATTAAGTTCAGAATTGGTTGGGTCAAGGATTAACTGTATGTAAAAATGCATCCTGCTGGAAAACGCATCAGAAATAAAATTCGTTTTTAGATGAGCCAGGAGCGCATGGGCCTTCACCTGAACAGGTGAAACCTGCTAAACACATAACCCTGATCAGTTGTAGTCAAACAGGTGAAACTGAACCGTGTTCTGCAAAGCGATACAGCCACTAGTGTTATGATCAAACTTTCATTAATCAGGGATTAAATTATCAGATTTAGCAAAACATGAAATGAAGTTAACTTCTATAGCGCTTTTCTGCTTCGCCTTAGGGGCCCAAAATACTTTAACAGTCATAGTCCCATTCACAGATTCACACGCTGCTGCCAAACACCGACACCCCTATGACCACCAAGCAATGTGGGGTTCAGTGTCTTGTCAAAGAACACTTCAACACATGAGTGGGACTCGAATCTACAATCTTCTGATCAGAGGTCGACCACTCTACCTCTGCACCATGGCAGTTTGCTCTGATTTGAAACCACAGCCAGTGAACAAATTATGTTCTACATCAAACTTTTTGGATCAAACTGAGGATTTCTCACTGAGGATTGAAACCAGGAACCCAAACTTTACTCACTTTGGTTGGAATCACAACTCTCCAGGAGAAGTTTATCCATTGGTGAGACTAGTGCAATGCCAGAGTCCTCTGAAGGTGATCCGGGTAACCTGACGGTGTCGGAGGCCCAGAATGATCACAGGAGAAAAACAAACCGGACTCTGAGGTCAAGTGTGTTCCAGTGTGTCTGCAGTAATGAGCTCAGAGTTCCAGATACAGAACGGAGCTTCAAATGAAGTTGAGAAAACACTCAAGGCGCTGAGGCAACAGAAGTGCTCTGGAAGTTTCCACATATGTGAAGAATGATGAGCTGAGATAGTGGAAAGCTTTGATTCTCCACAGCTGATGCTGCTGGAGTACCCGAGCATCGTCAGAGTGCAACACTGAGGTAAATGTATTTTTGCTTTTTGGATGAATGGGATGAGCGAGCAGCCGTCAGCAGCCCTCTGTATCTGTTTCAAGCAGTTTGCGAGCTCTGGCCTGATCATTAGCTGAATAAGGTCATCAAACCGTGAGAGGCCTTCAGCAGCACAAAGGCCTCACTGTCCGCCTCATTCAGCACAGCAGCATTCCCACACTCGGCTCCACAGCTTTTTCTCACCTATCGCAGCAGCGATTCAGTTCGTTGACCTTTCCTCTCCATCAGGCAGGACGAGCAGCAGTTAGAGAACTATCCTAAGAATGTGGCTCCTGCAGCATTTCAGAATCCCAGCACAAACTCTTCTCTTAGAGGACTACATAAATCTGTTTGATTTAACCCCGAGTGAACAGGATACAGACCAAAAACAACAAACACAAACTGCAATGATTTTTAATTCACCTGAACGCACCATCGGTACAAACATCTGCTACAGAATCCGCTACAGATGGATCTTTACACAGAGAAACCCTTTTATGTGCAGCAGTGCATGTACAAAGGTGGATGTGAAGCAATGCATATACAGAAGCAAATTGACAGAGGTAAATGTACAGATGTGCAGCACTGCATGTACAGAGCTGTGTATGTATTATTGTGTTATTATCGTGTTCACCACAATAATACCAGACATCCCAGAACAAACAGACTAGGACAGTTTCTTTCCAAAAGTTGTTACTGCACTGAAAGCCAATTTTACACAACAAGCCACCTGAATCCTGCACATTTTTTTGTTTGCTTTTCTTCTATTTATTTATCTGTTTTGACCGCCCACATTGAAGGGAACTGCCCCTGAAACACCATGTATAAGGGTAATAAATGCTTTCTATTTTCTGTTCTGTGTACAGATGTGCATGTGCAGCAGTGCATGTAGAGAGATGTGTATGGGGTCAAACCAGGTTCGGCAGAAAGTGAACGAAAAAAACAGATTGAAAATCTGAAAAACAGACGTATGATTTTTTTTTTTATTTGAAAACAAATTTGAAAAAATCAAACATGAAAAAATAAAACTTGAAAATTTGAACAATATATTGCAAATTTGAAAAAAAAACAACAACAACAAAAAATCTCTAAAAATCAGAATTGAAACAGTAAACTGAGAACTGAAAGGGAAGACTCAGAAAAGCAAAAACAAAATCCAAAAGAGCAGCTGTTACTAATGGATACATTATTTTTTAATTGGTAATTTTACATTTATAGTTTTTTTCATTAAAATGTTCAAGTTTTATTTTTTTTTTTCAAAAGTTTATTTATTTATTTTTTTAATTTTCCTTTTTTTCCCACACATTTACAATATCTTGTTTTCTAATTTCAAACAAAATTTCCTTTACAATGTCGGTTTTCCAAATTTTCAATCTGTTTTTTCCTTCACTTTGTGTTGATCCTGAATTAACCCTATAGATGTGTTTGATTTTGGAAGAGGATGGGATGCGCAAACTTCAGCCTGGAGCCTCAACCACCACCAAGATGTGAATCGAGATTCCAAATTTCAAGAACTCTGCATCAATCTACCACAGATTGGACAAACATCCCGCCAAACACAAATTAAATCACTGGGATTATATGGAATGTTAATGAACCATTTAGACGTTTACTGGTTTGGATGAAGTTTTCTTTCATTTAACCAAAAATCTTTCCCAGCTTCAAACTTCGCGCACGCGCACATCAGAATGTGTTGATGGCTGTCCAGCAAATTCTCCAGTTTGTTTACAGCAGTACAGCCCCCCTCCAACAAATAAATAAATAAATAAATAAAATTAAATAAAATCATCTAGACCTACACAACTGAAGTGCAGACTGACAGGTGCGCGTGACCCCCGCCCCCTTTTTCTTCTTTTTTAGTTCTATAGAACTTTGGACCGGTTCTGGATCAATCCCCCCCCACCACCCCCAAATAGAACCATTCCAAAAGTTAACAGGGTAAAATGAAAAGGCGGGTGACAGATCCGACAGAGAAGCTGACGTACATGGTCGCGCGGAGAACTCCCTCGCGGGCTCCGGATGAGAAACTCCGCTCGCGCCCGCCTCAGTCCTTGACAGCTCGTGCCGCCTCCACGGAATCCACTCAGCTGCCGTCGGATTTAAGCGGCTTCAATCACAACTTCCGGCGAGCACTGTCAAATTAAAAGCAGCGTCAGGTTTACGTCAGCGGAACGTGATAACACCATCCTCACCTGACTCCTGTTTTTTTTTTTTTTTTAGAAATATATTATTGTTTATTAAAGGGTAAT
>NC_050517.1:1161260-1203446 GCF_002922805.2 Oryzias melastigma
TTTAATCAACTTAATTTTCTGGTATTCACTGATTTCCTGCCATCTATCTATTTGAAAACAATAAAACGTTTACTTCCTTTGTCTCAAAATAACAAAACAAAAACTAAACTAAACAAAGACTTAAATCTGCATACAAAACAAATAAGAACAATCATGCTGTTTAATTCAAATAAATATACAAATAGTAGAGTATGAAATCCTAATTCATATTCTGAATTTTTGTTTTATGTTATTGTACATTATTTAAATGGGATTTGAGATAGCCTACACATGTTTATGGAAGATTGCAATTAAAAGGGATTCAAAAATACCACAAGAGTATTATATTTTTCAGTCCATGACCAATTCACTTTAGAAGCTTTATTTTTTATTAGTTTCGTCTTGCTAATCAAAGTTTTCAGTTTTTCTTTGACAAATATTTTGGCTTGTCCAACAATCTTCTGCAAAAAAAGTTATTTCTTCACAGAGTGTGAGAGCGACATCTGCTGGTCATTCAATGGAAACACAGGCTGCAGGCAGTTTCTAACTATAAGTAACAATAAAAACAAATGCTTAAAATGGCAGACCCTTCAAGCAAGATCATTGGAGAAAAATAAACTTGTGCTCCTCTCTTTTCTGGAAAAATGTCTTCATCGTTGACATTTCAATTTTATTAGTAAAGTCGACCATCATCTGTTAACCATCATTATTGCCATGAACCACCATCACTTCCTCACCTCCTCCGTTTCCTTCACCCACATGTCTGCTAGTCTGCTCCAATCTCCACTGTCTCCTCTAGAGATACCCTGTCAGCAGCTGTGTGGGGGGCAACCTAGTTTTTGGGTTGTCTGAGGGAATAGAGGTTGGGAGGGAGGTATGGCCGCATCTTGAGGTGAGCGTAGGTGTGTTGCAGTTCCTTTATGACCACCTCAAGGGTGTTATGAGAATGGAACATTCGATTCTCTAAGGTTTCCTGTGTCTCACCTACTTCACCCTGACTTACCCTTATGTATTGTATAAATGTTGTTATAACCTGTTAATAGAAGCATGCCCATAGAAAAAATGTGCAGGAAGTGGCCTTGAACAGTAGCTAATTGCTAAACTAAACTAACTAAGTTAACCTGGCATCCCTGCCCTTAGACCCTCCTTCTCAGTGAGGAAAAACTCCTAAAAAAAGCAATTTTAAGAAAAAACAAGAAACCTCAGGGATGTCAACATGAAGGAGAGATCCTCTCCCAGGATGGACAGGCGATGTACCAGGATTGTTAAACAAGAATTAGCTTATCAAAATCTACAAGTTGATGTTTAAATAGTGTAGCAGATGGGCTGGGGACAGCTCCGGATGCGAGACGTGCCAGAGGCGAGGTCCACTGCCATGAAACAGGAACACCTATGAGCCTCCTGGAATCTGTGCCACTCCCATACCCATAACAAGCCAGTGACGAGGTCCACTGCCAGGAGCAGGAGCACCGACAAGCCTCCTGGAAATTGAAATCTCCCCCGCTCTCCCCGGAGGAGAGTTGGAAAGACGGACAACATATAAATCACCCTGCCCCAACAGAGGCATGCAGAACTAATTGAAAAATAAAGAACAGAGCAGAGGAGAAGTAGATGAAAATAAGAGGACAGAACCCCAGTGCAACCATACTATCCCCAGCGTCTAACGTCTAGCAACCTTCTAACAACTGATTGCTATTGGAATTCAATTTAAATAGTAGTAAGTGTAGTGTAAGTTGTGTGCAGAATGGCAGACAGAGTCTTACCAAATACTCCAAAATTGAGACCCAATCCCTCCCTGCTTGGCATTAAGGAGTTGGATTGGAGGGTTAAACTATCACATGATTTCTGAGTGCTGTGTCTGCAGCTCACCGTTTACTCCAGGGGGATGGGTCAAACACGGAGAACAAGTTTCACACAGATAGGTGTGTGACGACTAATGAGACTTTAAGTTCAGCCAAAACCCCAAAGACATTTGTTCCTTTCAGCTGCTGTCGCACAGAGACCCTGAACTGATGCAGAAATTCTTCTGTTTCTTCACTGAAGTGAAAGACTAACAGCTGTGGCTTGAAGTGGCCTCCTCGCAGAATCATTGGTGGTCCAATTTCCAGTAACTAGTTAAAGAGTCTTTGGTAAGGACCCTCAGTCTGAACAAGGCCAGATTACCAAAGAAAAACACACAAAGTGTTTTAGTGAAGCTTTAGCTTTTGCCAGGCTTCCTAGGCCCCATTCTCCACCTGAGCCAATGCTATGTCGTGGACTGGCCTTCAGTCACCATCGGTGTCTAGGTTGTGGGGTTTATCCATCTTTGGTCAAAGCTCATCCCACCAGAAAAGACCCCATCTGCCCAGAGCCTAACCCCCAAGACTATGAATTGTTATTTTTTTTTCAGAAATCTTTATTATTCACATTCCTAAGATCTCTACTTATTGAAATACTCTACAATGTAATGACAACCAACCCTGCAGGAACACAGCAGCAAGTGAGGTTTGTAACAGAAGTTACCTGGTTTTATGTTCCCATTTTGTGATCAACAGGGTTTATTTGAGGCTCTTTTTGTACTTTTAGGTCTGTAATTTTGTGAAATGTCATTCATTTTCATGTTTATTGTATCTTCTGGCCTACATGACTAGAGACAGGAGTCCCTGTGCAGGTAGGAAAAAGAGTCAACACAGGACAAAGTTCATAACGTGGAGTCCATCAGATCTCATAAAAATTGCAAATGAGAATTATTATTCCCTGAAATAGGAGAAAATCAAGGTAAACATAAACCTATTATGTTGTGCATCTGGCAAAAACAATTTTAGGTTAGCAGGCTCTTTTTAAAAATGAAAATGGAGGATAAGAAGGTATTACATGTGAAGAAAGCTTAGTGGTGAGGGTAAACGTGTTCTTTTTATGTTTGAAATTGTGAATGTAGAGTTATATCCCGCTTCTCTTTCCTTGTTCTATGTTAAAGTTAACAATCACCTGGTGAGACGTTGTTTTGGTCATCTCTTTAAGGCCTTTACCCAAAGAAAGTTTAAATCTGATCCTGCTTAGGAAGAAAAGTGCTTTGAATACCAGACTGTGAAGAATTAGAAGAATCAGACCAATTACCGTTAAGGTGTCTAAAGTCTCCCCTCCTTCAGCTTCTATAGAATTCTTATTTTTTAAGATATATAAATACTAAAAGTGTTTAAAAAATGAGTGATTTTTACACTGGTCAAAGGTAAAACTCGCTCAAATGAATCCCGATATTGATGACAGATGTGCTCGCTGTCAAACAGAAACAGGCTCCCTATCACACATGTTTTGGAGCTGCCCTAGACTAAAGGAATTTTGGAAATCAATCTTCAATCTACTGTCTACAGCTTTAAAAACTCACATTGAACCATCTGCGATTATGGCCATTTTTGGAGTAACACCACCAGAACTCTGTTTAAATTAATCAGGGGAAAGGATCATTGCATTTGTTACTCAGGCGGCTCATTCTCATGAAATGGAAGGACATACTTCCACCTACATTTAACCACTGGTTGAATGATCTTCAGCAATGTTTAACTCTCAAAAAAATTAGATACTCAATACAGGGTTCTAATTCTAAATTCTATAACACCTGGAAAACTGTTCTGGATCTGATCAGAGACAAAGATTAATAGTGTAGCTGCTCAGTATCTCTCTACTGTCTCGAAATTATTATTAATCTAATTTTATTTTTTTTATTATTTAATTTATTTTTGGTATTTAACCATATGGATATCTTATTTAGCTACCTATTTTTATAACATTTCTCCCTCATAGATTTGTGTCTGTGTACCTCTACAGCTCTGCCACACCATTACTGTACAATTGTGAACCTTCCTTTTATTATTTTTTTAATTATTTTGTATTTTTAGAAACCCTATTTTCTGCTCTTTGTTGTAATATTCTGGTGCAGTGGGGGGTCAGGGGGCTATGTGGGTGTTGTTGTTTACTGTTTTTTGTATGTTAAAATCAATAAAAAGAATGTAAAAAAAGAGTGATTTGATGTAAGGAAATAAATGCAGAAGAACAGAGGCATGTTGACAAAATTAAATGTCAAAACAAATCAAGTTCAAACAGAAGCTAAACCTGAATGTCATCACTAAAAATTTACTCTAAAACAAGGATCAGCCAAAGTGCTTTCAAACAACATAACACAGTGCATTCTGATCGGTGTAGCCCCTGAAAGCAGATTTCACAGGAATGACTAAACAGAAAAAGCAGCTGCAAATGGAAAAGAGAGAAAACCAGAACCTGACCGAGAAGATCCAAACACAACTTCTGACTTAAGCTCAAACCAACGACAGTTTGGGACTTTCATTAAACCTTCTGAGCAATTTCCTCATGAATTTATTGTGATGGTTTTGTTTCAACGTTCCCCCATAAAAAAGAAAAAATCTGTCAGAAAACAGAAGCTCTGCAGAAATCGATAAATCTCTGTAGCAGGAGTGTCAAACTCAATCTCACAAGGGGCCAAAATCCAAAACACATCTCAGGTCGTGGGCTGAACAGGATGAACAATTATTGAATACTCTGAAACTACATTTTAAAACTTTAAAACCGTAACTTTTTAACATAATTATGAACTAGATATAGCATTACCTGCGATAATGCTAGTGTGAATGCTGTAAGCTGAATTTATCCATTGAAGATGCTAAAATTGATACTTAAAAATACTGAAGCTGATAGCTGAAATCACTGAAGCTGATAGCCAGCTAAAATATTAGCTAAATGCTAAATTAGCCTAAAAGACTTAGGTTAACCAAAAAAGCTAGCATGTAGCTGAAAAATTCGCTAAACTTCAAAATAGCCTAAAATTTTGAAAAAGCCAAAACTAGCCAAAAAGCTAGCAGAATGCCAATTTTTAAAACTTTAAAACCATAACTTTTTTACATAATTATGAATAAGAAAAACGCAAGAATATTGTTGCAGAATAAATCAATTTCAACCTTAAATAACTTTCAATATTTTACTCTTCATATAAATATATTTTCTCAAAATTATACAGGTACAAGATAACATCGGGCCATTAATAAGAATAAAATAAAAATGTTCCGGAGGGCTGAACAGAATTACTCGCCATGACTTTGACACGTGTGCTCTATAGAGTATTGAAATTAACACCTTTCTGTGGGAGAAAGTCCTCATGTTGTCACTCCGTGTTTCTCCAGCTCCACACATGACATCACAAATGTAGCTTTTTCCTCTGAAATGACCTGAAGCTGTTTAGAATCCAGATGGCAACAACTCAGACTAATTAAAGCCTCCTCAGGTTTTGTAACTGGATATTTAAAAAGATCAGAACCATAATATGTTTATCCATACTTCAGTAATTTAGTATCTGCATTATGTCTTCTCAGATGTGTCGAGTCCCACAGGTTTCGTATCCATGTGGTGGTCTGCAGGACTTTTCATTCAGCAGAGATGCAGTGTGTTTCTGACACCCAAACCTGCTTCAATACCCGATATTTGAAAAGCTGTAAAGGAATTATTTCAATAACCTATGGTCTGTTAATCATTCTGTGACTTTCATCTGTCCGTCCACAAAACATGAGTGAGCATCTACCAGGCTTGTATTTTTACAGGAAACACATCTTTCCTTCTTAATGTGTTTTGATTTGAGTTCTACATGAGTGTTTTTGCATTTAGGGCCTCAAGAAATTAAATTATGACCACAAACCTTTGGATTAAAGAAGGGCACTGGATTATTAAACGATCATCTGTCTCTGGAACTTCTAAAACAGGGGTGGGCAAACTTTTTGACTTGTGGCCACAAAAAGTTCTAACATTTAACACTAGAAGCAGATGTGTGAAGTAATTTGGTAATCCACTCCATATTGAAAAGAAATAACATGGAATGTGGACAAAAACATGCCCTCATTGTGATTGAAAATAACTATGTGTATGTGACAGTGCTGTGAAGTACTTGAGTAAATGGACTTTGTTACTTTGCTTAAAGGGAAACCAAAGTTGGAGGCTGACTCCACCCACAGGTGAAATGTAACAATTCAGTCAGGGGGTGTGGCTTGGGGAACAAGACTGTTATCATTACTGGAGCTGCAGATCATGACGTGGGACTTAAATGGTTTGAACAATTACAAAATTCAAATGTAATACCTCGTTTCAACATGTAGGGGGCAGCACACAGATTATATTTTTTTATTATATTTTCAAGAGTTAAACAAGTTTATTTTAATTTGTCAAAAATTTGGCAACGACCAACAGACAGCACTTTTAAAGCCCTATCTATAGAGGTCAACAGGCAAAAAAAGCTGATTTTGGTTACCCTTTAAGTATTTTTGTCTACTTTCTACTTGTACAAAGTCTCAAAAATATAAGCAACTTTTTCTCAACTACATTGTTGATTGAATATATGAACTCTTTACTCCACTATATTCATACGGACACTTGCCGTCACTTGGTACAAAATATTTAGATTTTTTTTTTTATCAAAACTTTGGTTTTGTTATCATTTTAGTTCTTCTTTCACAGAAAGTTTGATGCCCCTCAGGGAAAAGTAAAAATGCTGTGTCTATGTGGTATTGGAATGAGTTTCTAACTCAGAAAACACACATGAATATCAGAAAAACAACAAATCTTTCAACACTACATGAATCCAAAATATTGTATGCACCTTATCAAAAGTTATATTTATAGTCCGCCATCTATGGGGAGACACCAGAATTACAGGGAAAATATAGAATTTTTAAGGAATATTAATATCATTTATTCCAGTTTGGCGAGCCAGATTAAATAGTTTGCCCATCCCTGTTCTAGAGTCCTTTTTGACTCATAGATCCAGATTCTGGCTGAAAGTGACAGCCGTGCGATTCTCTTTGATCACATAAATCCTTTCAGCCACTAACACTAAGAGACATGAAAACCACTGCATTTTATGATCAAAAGGAATTTAAAACATTCATGTACCTTAAAGATTCTCCACCCTCTCACTAAAGCCATGAACTTGTTTACTAAAGGGACTCCTCATAGGTGCTTGCAGAAATCTACCATCACCTCTGTAGTGACCTGGAGAAACCCACATTTCACTGTTATAGATCCCTCAAACCTTCATAGTGATTGTTCAGAGTTTTACACAAAGAAAAGACTCATCAGGATAACAAAACGACACAAACAGAGGTTTAAAAGACACGTTTCTTTACTTCAGCTGGTTTGTGACTCAGGAGCATCCTGGGACACACATGGGAGGACACGGAGGTGGTGTCTGCATAGTTAGGCCCATCTGGTGTAATTTTCAAACACACGGAAACCAAATTAATTTTAATAATTAAATATTATAACCTGTCCAAATTAAGAACTCCATCAAAACCCTAAAATCTGCTTCTCTCTGAGAGGAATAATCCGACCTGTGAAGAGTAGAACTGTGTGACGAGGGTTAGGGGGCAGTCCCACCATCACAGTCGGCACAATCAAAGGTAGGTGGCGTACGCGGCACGGAGATGTTTCACATCCAGACTCTGGTTACTTTGCAAATAAAATTTAAAATACAGAAAATTAAAAAGATCAGTATAAAAATGCTCCAAAATTGGACTGATTAGAAAACTCAAAGAGATTCCTTAAAAGGCCTAAAGCACCGGTTCTGCTCAGTCCAGGTCGCTGAGCAAAAGTCTCAGTGGAACTCGACAAACTCCTCCAGAGTCTTGGGGATCTGATTCCGGTACGTGATCTGGTGCTGACGGACGGCGCGAGCTGCCAAACACTTAAGGCTCATCTTCATCTGCGTCTTCAGTAGGATCTCCGACACGCCCGTAGTGCTCTTGTCCAGCGGCGTCTTCTTCTGCTTGTTGGTCATGTCTGTGTGCGCTCCTGCCTCCACCAGGCTGATGATGATGGCGTGCAGCGTGAGGAAGTCACTGATGGGCCTGTTGTACTGAACAATGACGTGCAGTGGCGTGTTGCCCTCGTTATCGACGGCGTTGACCTGCGCGCCACAGTCCAGCAGCAGCTTGGTGACCTGGGCGTTGGGGAAGCTGCACACGTCGTTTGTGTGGAAGTCGTCAACCGGTGTGGTGGAGCTGATGGCCAGGTGGAGCAGCGAGGAGCCGTCGCGCCCCCGCGGGTCCATCTGGATCAGGTTGTAAACGTGCTTGTTGATTCTGGCACGTTCCTCGTCGCTGCAGGTGGTCTTGGTGGAGATGCAGGCCAGGTAGAGGAAAGTAAAAATGTTGGACTCGTAGTTGTCCATAGCCTGTGGGAGCTCCGATTCAGGCCCCGCATCTACTCGAGCCATGCTGCGCTGTATCTCCAGGACGCTGCAGCTCAGCACCTGCTCCACCGCGGAGGCCCACACGTGCTCCTTCAGGTGGACCATCTGGGAGAAGACCTGAGCGAAGCGCAGCAGGTCCTTGTGGGTATTCCGGTTCCCTTTCTGCCGGAGGCGGAGTGCGTGAAGCCATAGCTTGATGCACTGCTCGAACTCCATGTTGTCGGCGTACACAGCGCCGCGATAGATGATGGGGTGAGACACGTCGATGTTGTCCGAGCCCAGGACGCGCTCCCGGATCATCAGCCCCTCCATGTGCAAAGCGTCTCTATCTACTCGGATAGCCTCAAGCTGCGGGAGCGTTTGGCATTCCGTGCGCCACCCGTAGGCCTCGTTAGGCGGCAGCAGCTCCTTGGCAATGATGTTGTTGGGATCCGAATGGCGCTCCGACATGGCCATGTGCAGGTACTGGTACGTCTTTTGGATGTCATAGTTCTCCCTGTCGTTGGCATAGGATGCCCCCAGCAGCTCCAGGGCCTCGAGGCGGCTGCGGCGGTCACAGTCCACGTGGACCAGCAGCAGCTCCACCACCTCGGCTTTGCAGCTCTCTGCAGCCACCTTCAATGGCGTCATGCCGTGTCCGTTCACGACCATGGCAGCCTGGCAGCTCATCAGCTCCTTCACAATCTCGAGGTGACCCGCCTCTGATGCAAAGTGCAGGGCTGTGGCCCCACAGTGAGCCGTGGCGTTGGGGTCCGCCCCCTGGTCCAACAGGTACTTCACCACATCCACATGGCCCTTGTAGGCCGCGATCATCAGGCAAGTGTTGTTGAACTTGTTGGTGATGCTGATGTCCGCATTGTGGTCCACCAGGTAGCGGACGATGTCCAGACGACCATCAAAGCAGGCGGCACGCAGGGGCGTGGAGTTGGTGATGGTCCGATGGTTCACGTTGGCATGGTGGCTAACCAGCAGACGCACCACCTCAAAATGCCCCGCCCCAGCTGCACACCACAGCGCCGTGGCTCCATCTATGACGTACCTGCAGGACAGACGGGAGGCAGGTGAGGAGGCATCATCACAGGAGAGCCTGAACTCACAGCTTCTGAGTCACAGGACCGAAAAGGATTCAACACTAAGATAGTTCTAGAGGTTTCTGCAAAACTCAGCCAAAAAAAAAGTGTTTTAATCATTTAGTTCACAATTTTAAGCCTTCACTAAAAACATGAATAACACAGAATGTAGAAATACAATACTCATGATTTAAGATTCACTGACCTTTCATTCCAACCCTATCAACATTTTTAGTCCATTATTACTGCAACTTTAAAGATTTAATAGTTATTATTTGATCCATAAGCAAACCAAATAGATTTCAGCATCAGAGAATGAGCAATATTGTCAAAGTGTTAAAGATTCAGATGCACAAACATTCCAATTATGATTCGCTTTGACCCAGTATCTGAGTTTAACCCAATTTTTTGCTTATTAACCAAAATGTTTCTCATAATTTGGTGAGAGGAATGCTCCTTTTCATATAAGTAACCATCATGAAATGACAACATTTCTTATTTTAATCTAGTTTTACGGGACACTTTTATTTGGCAGTATACTCATTAAGGATGGAGTTGGGGAGGATTGTCATGTTCTGTGGTTGTTATGGATGTATGAGTGAGACATTTAGATAAATCCAACGTTAGATTTGCTTCTGAGCTTAAAACTAAGATCAATTAGGTTTTGACTGCCTTCATTTTTGCATTTTTACCGCCAGCTTTTAGCCCCAGGTGGGGTAAGGTCCATTTTTACTTTTATTTTGTCCCTTTAGGGATCTCCACTGGGAGTCCTGCCCACAACTTCACAAAATCTCATTTGGTGTCTGTTTTATAACAAATGCCCCCCCCCAGACACAACCCTCTGTATTTAACCATACTTGGGACCACCACATAGAAAGGATGTAGAGCGCCCACCATGTTGCTATGGTAACTACCATCAGTGGATCCTTGTAGTCTGCTTAACTTCTGAGATTTTACATGAGGCGTGTTCAGGCCAGGAGATCAATTATTGTTTATGATTTAAAATTTAAAAACTCCAGAATTTCTGACATGCATTCAAAAGCATTCATTTTTTTAAGTAGTTGCTTTTACCCCCACTTGTTTTTCCTTCTCTGTAGCTTCAGTGAAGCATTGTCTTTTTTTTTCAGATGAACCATTAGTCAGAGTACATTGTTTGTCAGATAGCACTACTTTGAATGTCATTTCTGAGCAGCTGTGATCTTTAAATGAAGTGATGTTTGTCGTTAATCCTGCCTGGGAGCAGACATTTGGGTTGCCTGCAGCTCCTCATCGTCTGTGAGGTCCAAAGACAAAGACTGAAGCAGCTCTGGGGTCAAACCTCGGCAAAAAGAGGGCAGCAGTCAGTTTGTCCTTCATATGTTTGACCACAAACCTTTTCTAACACAGAAAGGAGAGCTGAAAATCTAATACTAATGAATATTCAGAAATGTGTGACCATGAACTGGTTTTAAGTTTGAGAGACTAGATGTTGTTTCGTTGAATGAATCTGATAGTGACTAAATGATAATGAGATTGAACTTGTGATCTTTGATGGAATCAAGATTTTGTTTATCTCAGTGACCTTTAGCACAATAGACTTAAGTTTGAGTTTGGGGGGGGGGGGGGGGNNGGGGTATTGATTTACATTTTTTCCCTCTGTTTTAATCTAGACTTTTTTTTAGAAACAGAAAGCAGTTTTCCTGATAGTTTTTGGCAGAATTTCAGCATGTTTGTGATCTCTGACTGGAAAACTCCTCTCTCTCCCTGCATTCACGCGCTGCGCAGTGACGTACGCGCATGCCGGAAACACTTCTCTCCTCAATCTAAAGCCGGTTGAACTTCCCGCTTAGATTTACACGCCGGTGACAGCTCCAGCTGACGCTTAACCAGGTGACTGATCCGTTTAGCCAGTTTCACCTGGTGACGTCACATGTGGTTGCCTGACACTGGTTGGTTCGTTTCAGCTAATGTTCCAGAGTTGATAGTAGTTGACTGATCCAGCTGGGTTTGTTTGGTTTCAGCTGATGCGGAGAACCACGTGACCCCCCACCTGGACGAATCTCCGTTTTACCCTAAATCAGGGGTCTCAAACTCGCGGCCCGCGGGCCATGCTTCCACCATAATATAAAGAGATAGAAAGTCCTACCCGTCAAACCGGACCGTCCCGGTCTGCTCAGTGTCCACTTTATAGTGATCCAGGAGAAGTCGGACCACTTTGTCGTGTCCGTTCCGAGCCGCGATGATTAGAGGAGTAGACCTCTGTCCGGAAAGCTGGGTCACGTAGCTGAGCAGGTAGCGGGTCTCTGCCTCGGAATGGTTGAGCAGCAGCGCGGCCAGGGTCAGGACCCGACCCTCACTGGCTGCCTTGTAGACATAGCCGGCCAGGGACTCCATCCAAGCCGGACCGGCAGCCTGGACCCCCCGTGTCTTCGCAGCTTACGCCCCCAAAGTCCCCTCCGGTGGAGGAAGCTGCCTCCCATTAATCTGTTGTCCGTTACCTTAACGACCGCATGGACGGCCACCCGTGGTTCCACGCAGACAGGTTCTGGTTTCGCGGGTCGGGACTTCTGGGCCGGGACTCCTGCGGGGCTGCTAACGTTAGCAGCCGGCTAGCTGTCCGACAGTTGTGGCTGTGGGTGTCACTGCCGGGTACTGACGCGGGGTTCGTTCGTCGAACCTACAGCGAACTAAAGCGGGCTGGCCTCTCCCTGCAGCCGTCACGACGAGTTCCCCTTCAGACTGGAGCAACCGAAAACAACGCCTGGACGAACAGGACACTTTTCTGTCCGACAAGTGTTCCGCCGGAAGTTTCCGTTCAACGCAAAAACACGTCCGACTGGAAAATTGAGTTTTAGCTTTGCGTTCCTACATCGAAAAAAAAAAAACTTTGTTCAAAGTAACTCAGAAAAATTTAGTATCGTTAAACACTCGTTGATGAAAAATCGCATGCATGGGATACAAATGTAATCAAATTACACAAAGGGCTTATCGTAGAGAGTTTCAAGAGCGTTTATACACTTTAACACTAGATTCGCCAACAACGTAAAAACAAAACTAGTTATAATCTGTGTACATATTCTTTACTAATATCAAATATTTTCCAAAACAACAGAACTTAAAGAACGGAACTATTTGTAAAACCATTCAATTACAGAGCATTTATGTACATTAAAAGCTTCTCATCTGAATGCGCCTGGAGGGGTGTCCATATATAAATTGGTTTATTTTTAATCAACAATTGTTATAATTTAATCTCTTCAATAATTAAATTTGCTTGTTGTTTCTGGTTAATATATATTAATATATTTCAACAAATCTGGATGCTGAAAAGCATATGTTTGTGTTTCAGACAGAGGAGTGTGTACATAAATGTGGTTCTGTGTGTGTGTGTGTGTATGTGTTTTTATCACGTCGCCTTTTTCATTCCATAATAAATTATTCATTAGAAAATATCCTCCAGACTACCAGCAATCTAAATGTGTCTTCTGTAGAGGACTTTCCCAAAGTTGTATATTTGTCATATTACTGAATTAACTTTAGGTTTCTAATGAGGACATTTGGCACTTTTCAATATTTCCAAATGTGAAGAACCTCACTCCTCCTAGAGATGTCTGTTCCATGACCGGGGTTGGGGCCACCGAGGTACCCACCTTTGACTTCTCTGATCTTTCCATCATGAGATAGACCAACTGAAGTCCAAATGAGGAGGTACCCTAGGAGAGGGGAATGACTAGAGCTGTGATGCAAAATGTGGAAGTTCCTGGACACTGTTGCAGTACCTTTTGCTTTTTGTAACAACACTGTCTTTAGCAAGGTGGTTGAACAGTTTAGGGGTCATAATAATTCATTACGAAACAATTCTGATGTACCAACCTGATTGATAGTTGGCTTTTAGCCCCCACATTATAAGTTAATCTAGAGTCAAACTGGATCAACTGCAAACATGTATGGCCAATCAATATCCAGCCTTTTGTAGGTGCTTTGGTTCCTGCTCAACCTTATAAGATGTAGGATGAAGAAGACTTCCTTTGCTGATGCTGATAGTGAGCAAACAGAGGCTGAGATCACATGAAATCAGAGGCTGAGATCACTCAATGAAAGTTGAGAATGAGCCAATGAGAGTCCTGCTGCTGAAGAAAACACTCTGAAGTTCACTTTGAACTGCTTGGTACAGTTTATTGCACAGACCATGCACAAGGTTAACATGTGTGTGTGTGCACATGTGTGTAGTAACACAACAATAGAAAAAACCCAATGTAATCTCTCATTGAGAGTAACTTCTTTTTTTGTTTCGCAGAAAATGAAACCTGTTCTACTTATGGTTCATGTTTGAGGATAAATGATGATCTTCTATAGCAGTTTGTAAAAGGTAAATCAGTTAATGTTGTTAGCAGCAAAAGCATAGTTAAAAATCTTAACAACACAATGTTCATAAATTAGCATGAAAATATAAATCAATAAACTCCAGTGTAGATAAACATCACACTTTTTTCTCCATTACTTAAAACTCAGCATAACACCTTCATTTGTTGACAAAAAAGGGAAAACCCAATGCATTCTGGGTAAATGTAGCTTTTTTAAGCATGTTTCATGCTATAGTAAATGCTGTACATTTATGTTAACAGTGTGTGGATATTTTATTTTAAAGCGTGAAAAAGTAAGTGCCTCCTTTTTGTGGGTTGATTATTGATTGTTCATTACATAATGCTGGCTGTTGGTCCAAGCATATTAATGACTTTTATAGTTTTTTTCATTTTAAACTTTTCAAGTGGAATATCTGCTATACGAGTTCCCCTGATGTGCTGCATTCATGGACTAAAACCTTGTGGGGAAAAATCTGCATCAACATCTAATCCATAAAAAAAAAAAAAAAAATAGCATATTTTCAAGGTTTTCATGCTATGATTAGTTTCTGTATTTCATCCACACAAAATTCCTCATTTATTTTAATTTCAAGAAAACATGGGAATTAAACAAAATGACTAACATTGACCAACATCATATTTTACAAGTAAATCCATCTATCCATCACACACTTCAGCCCTTTCTGGGTTACATGGTTGCTGGAGCCTATCCCAGCTACTGTAGGGTGAAGGCTGGGTGCACCCTGAACAGGTCACCAATCTGTTGGTAGGCCTCACACTCACTTCTTGGAGTAATTTGGAGACACCAATGAACTTATACAGCATGTTTTTGGAATGTGGGAGGAAGCAGAGAAAACCCACACAGGGAGAACACGCAAACTCCACACACAAAGAACCACAAGTTTTTCACTAAGATGTGAGATTGCTACAAGTAAAACCCTGTAAATATAAACCCTACTTCTGTAATCAAGCTGCTGCTTCTTATGTGTGTGTATATATATATAATGTATAATGTATATAATGTATAATGTGTAATGTAAAGGGATATGTGATGGAGAGAGAGTAATATTCTAAATTTGTCGCAAAGATAGTTGTATTTAACTGCTAAATAAAGATCTAATTGAGACACATTTGTGACCTAAAACAAGAAAATACTCATTGGAACTTTTCTGAATACACAACCGTTTGTGATAAAGAGTTTTTATGATTTAGCTGAGTCCACTGCGTTTCAAAAATGGTTGATTATGACCCAAGGCCACAGGCTTCAACTGCTGCATCATGCTCTGGTCTAGGCTTTTGCTTTTCTTCTGTCTTTTGGTGATTTTCTTTGATAAATGCCAACAAAGGATTGTGAATTAATGAGAAGGAATTCAGATGACAAGAAAGAAAATCAAACTTCAAGAAGGTTATGGAGTTTTGGTTTGGAAATGAGTCGGATGTGTGATAATATCTGGTATTTCTGAGTAAATTTGCTTTTCTCGAATGGTCTTTGAAAGATGATCTGTTTTGCACTTGGTACAAAAAAATCTTCAAGAGACAACCCAAACAGGATTTGGAAGGAACTGCCTCACACTGTCAGTCATACATGGCTAAAAGTTACAGGTGCATTGCAGACAATAGAACAGATTGGTCAAAAACAAACAAACAAAAAAATAATTTTCATATGGAAATTAGACTTTTATACTTGAAAATGTGAAGAAAAGGAAATATAGAGGGAAGAGCAAAGGCATCCCATACAGAAAACCAGACATTTTGGAAGGTTACCAGATGCCCACACAAAAACCAAAAACTGAAAACAACAGACACATCTGCACAGATGGAGTAGAGCTTTATGAGATTGCAGAGAAGCTGCTCCTGCCTGATGACTGGTCGGTCCACTCTGAAGGACTGGCAATTTCATTTGGGTCGAACTGAGGGAAAACCACGAAACACAGCCTCTGACCCACAAGCGTTGCCTTTTCTGTATAAAGATAAGTCAGGAGGGAAGCATCAGCTGACAGGAGTGATGGAAGAAGTCTCTGTAGGGGGATCCTAAGTCTGCCCCTCTGCTCCGTTTTGCCTTTTGAAGGGGTAGGGGTGTCCCACCTCACTTCTAGCTGAAGGGGAAGGGCTACACACTCCTTCAAAAGAAATACATTCATGTACAGGCCTTGAGGGCTGGTGTCCTGCTAGACTCAAATCTAACCTTGCCTTTATAACTTCTTGATGACAAAACACACCTGATCCAGGTAATCAGCTGCAGGTACAGCATGGATATCTAAACAAACAGCAGGGTACCAGCTCCACAGGCATGGAGTTTTTAATATTTATTGTGTCTCTAGTTTTGGTCTAGTGCATGGGTTATATTTTTATTCAAAAAACTTCCCTGATACAATTTCTCAGACCAGACGGACTTGTTTACACAATTTAGCCCTGAACAGAAATAAATGTATCTTGAACACTTGAAATAAAAAAGATTTGGACATATAACATGCATTAAGGCTTTCCAAAAGTTCTGGTTCTTTTTTAGTTTTGTTTTTTAACCAGGGATGGCTGTGATCTACCAAAGACAAGTCTGATACGGGACTGAAAATTCAACACATTCTCGCTCCCAACTTGACACATATTGACGTTTGGTTAAGGACCCCTCCACATCAAAACTTAATGCTTTGGGTGTCCCCAACTCGTCATTTTTTGACGTGCCTGCTGTTCCCATTAAATCCTGGGTTCCCAACCATTGGGTCACGAACCGGAACCGGTCCGTAGCGTTCTGGTACCATAACCGAGTCCGGTACCATCTGGTACCACGTCAAGGCCAGGTTCGAGCCCAGTACCGGGTAAGGATAATGGTAGTGGTGCCGGATACGTCCCGAGGACCAGTCCGCATGCGGTACTGCATCCATTACTGCATCCGTTACCACGTCTGGGGCCGGTTCACGTCTAGTACCAGTTCGGGTCTGGTACTGCGTCCAATACCGGGTTAGGGTACTGATAGTGGTATCGGACAAGTCCCAATTAGCAGTAAACATGCGGTACCGCATCCATTACCGCATCTGGTACGCGTCTGGTACCAGTGTGGGACTGGTACTGCGTTCAGTTCCAGGTTAGGGTACTGGTGCGGGTCCGGTACAGTGTCTGGTACTGCATCTGATACTGCGTCCGGTGTTGGGTTAGGATACTGGTGCCGCGTCCTGAGGGTTGCGGACCATTGATTTTACGAACAGTCAACACGTCAATAGACGACGAGTTGTGGATACCGAAAATGTCAAAAGGTGATGCGGAGGGGTCCTTAACCAAATGTCAATTTGTGACGAGGATGAGAATTTGTTGGAAAATTAAGAGCAGTAAATTCATAACTGTCCTGCGTTTTTTCCTCAGTCTGTAATTCTCACTTTAGAACTTTAAAGGCAGGGGTAGGTCAGAGGGGCAAATTAGGATAAACCCTTAAAACTAGCTCTGTTTAGTCAACCACTCACCAATCATGCTGTAGATACACTTTGGTTTTTCTTTCCAATGGACACCCAGGAAGTAGACGGGTACTCCTGTCAGCATGATTACCAGACCAACACCACATACCACTGGCTCTGAGTACAGACTGAATCCAAGCAGCAAAGCCCAGAACATCAGGTAACTCACAGGAACCAGCAGGTTTACCTGGACAGAGATACAGGTAGCTGTTGAAGACAGTAAGCTGATCTTCCATTAGTTTAGACAAAAATCCTGTTGGATTATGAGTCATACCCTGATGGGTCGATACAAGTTGGGTTTCTTCCAGCGGTAGTACAGAAGCCCCGCGATAGTGACACCGTATGAAAGATAGTTGATGAAGGAGACGTAGTTGATCAGGTTGTGCGTTTCCCCAATGCAAAGTATGACTATGGTGGCAGAACACTGTAAGAAAGCAGAGAATTATCAGCTGATTCAGTTAGCTTTGATGCCACCACAGCTGTAAGAAGACACAAGGGCTAAAGAGACAAAGGCAGGCAAAAGAAAGAACTACACTGAACTCAATTGAACCTTCAGCTTGTGCTTCAATGAAACTCTCTATCCAGATTGAAGGAAGTTTTCAAGATTAATCATTTTGTCTAAAAAATGCTAAAGAACTACTCACAGAGTGAAGCAGCAGACCCATAAGCGTCTTGCCAGTTGTAACTGATGGAGAAAGTCTAAGCAGATTCAACATTATGTGATGTAAACTATTTATTCTGATGTCCAGTATGCTTCTAAAAATAGCACAGCATTTACAGCTCTTTCTGGTAACTGGTTTAGACAAATCAACAAGAAGATATTGGAAGGTGCTGTGTGCCTGGATTTCAGCACAGCTTTTGACACTGTTGACCATAAACTTCTACTGAGGTAACTGTCTGCTTATGGTTTTAAAGTCCTACTCTGATCATCTTTTGATCTATTTACAAAGTGTTCTCTTAATTATGATTATGGCGTTTTTGGTAGAGAGAAAACTGTTTTTCTGCAGAGAAGAAGTAGTTCATCAGAAATTTGCCTCTCAGTTGTGGACAGGACTGTTGGTGTGAAGTAAGCCTGTACTCATTTCCCGTCATCCCTTTGTTTAGCTTCTCTCCCACGTAGTCACCACTTGTAGAACTACTCCTTTATTGGAGGTGGATTGCTGATTGGCTTTTATTTCCACCTGCTGTCTATTCCACTTGCATGAAAACATTTGAAATTGATTGTCAGTTAGTGTTGCTTCTTTATTGGATAGTTTGATTACACAGAAGTGTGATTGATTTGGAGTAACATTGAGCTGTTTAGGTGTTCACTTTACGTGAGCAGTGTAGTTAAAAAAGCTCAGAAAGGAATCTATCGACTGTAGTATACAGCTATTTCTGGGCCAACTTCCACACAGGAACCAGTCAGCAAGTTCCATCAAGAAGAACCTTTTACTTGATCATGGAGTAAGTACTGCTAACTGCATCAACACCTGATCAACAGCTACGCCCCCCCCTTCAAGTGTGTTTTCCCACATCGTCCAGCCCACATGTGTCAAAGTCAAGGCCCGGGGGCCGGATCCGGCCCTCCAGGTAATCATATCCGGTCCTCCAAATCATTTTATTTATTGTTGTTAATGGCCTGATGTTATCTTGTGCTTATTTCTAACTTTTATAATTTAAAATATATATATATATATATATATTGTTATGGAGAGTAAAATATTGAAAGTTATTTAACTTTTAAGTTTATTTATTCTCGAATAATATTCCTGCTTTTTTATTATTCATAATTATGTTAAAAAGTTATGGCTTCAAAGCTTTTAAAATTGGCATTCTGATAGCTTTTTGGACTATTTTGGTATTTACTAATTTTTTTTTTAGGCTATTTTGGCGTTTAGCTAATAATTCAGCTACATGCTAGCTGTTTTGGCTAATTTAGGCTTTTTCCGTTTTTTTTGTTCATTTTGGAGTTCAGCTAATATCTCAGCTACATGCAAGCTCCTTTGGCTGATTTAGGCTTTTTTTGTTTTTTAGGCTATTTTGAAGTTTAGCTATTTTTTCAGCTACATGCTAGCTGTTTTGGCTAACCTATATATTTTTTGTTGTTTTATTTAGGCTAATTTGGCAGTTAACTACTATTTTGGCTGGCTATCAGCTTCGGCGTTTTCAGCTATTAGCTTCAGTGATTTCAGTTGTCATCTTCAGCTATCAGTACTAGCATCTTCAGTGGCCAAATTCATCTTACAGCATTCACACTAGCATTATCACAGGTAATGCTCTATATCTAGTTCATAATTATGTTTAAAAAGTTACGGTTTTAAAGTTTACATTTTTTTTTTAGAGTGTTCAATAAATGTTTATCCTGTTCGGCCCGCTAAGGTGTGTTTTGGATTTTGGCCCCTTGTGCGACTGAGTTTGACCTGATCCAGCCTCACAAGAGCCCCTAATTTATGATAGAGTGTTTGATGCCAATACAAACAAGAAAAATTAGTTTAATGATGAATGAAGATGCATAAATGTATTTAACTGTCTGTCTGTGACCACATTCTTAAAAAATATCAAGATGTCTCTCTTGAATACTGCTGGTGATATGTGATACTGTACGTACACAGACCAGCAGGGCTGGGATGGGTGTGCACTTCTTACAGTGAATCATAGCGAGCAGACTGGGCAGGTGGCCCTCTCTGGCACCTGAGAAACACAACCTGCAGAAACACCATCAGTTTCACAGTTTAGGGAAGGCAGCAACCGAATGCCACTTAAAAAAAGTGACCGAGCCTACCTGGATGAGGTGAACAGGTAGCCATTAATGCCTCCAAAGGTGGACAAGGCAACTGAGATCGGCATGATGACGGAGAAGACTCCAAGAAGTTTTTCACCGAAAGTCTGAAGAGCAGAACGTCATAGATAATGGTCATTTACATACAAATTAAAACAAGAAAATATTTAACCTGCAAACAGACGTGATATCTGACACTAAACATCTTTGTTCACAACATTTAAGAAAGATTGTAGATTGTTGGCGTGTTTTGTGTCTTCCTGAGGTTTTTGTCATTAATGGTTTACATTGTTTCTTTAAAATCTGAACATTGTGAGAGAGAGCTAACCAGAAGAAAGAGGCAAGGTGGTGGAACAGCAGCTCAGATGTTCAGCCTGAAGGTTCAGCCATGTTGGAGAGGTTTAAATCTAAAACCAGACTTACACAATCACCTTATTCCCCCTATTATCAAAGTGGTATAATCCGTCAGCAAATAAAAGGTTTAGAAGTGAAGCGGCTCAGGAACAATGGTGGCCAATAAAATTAGTTTTTCAATGTCCACCACCAAACTGACTGTTAATAAAGGGGAGGGGTCATTTTTAGTGGAAAAAAACATGCAAAACACCATCATGCCAACCTGAGGCCCTACAAAACTCACCAACTCCTCATTTTCCTCAATCACATGCGAGATGCTCTGTTAGAGTATCCCATCTGTTTGTGTTTGGGTAAATGTGAGTTTTTACAGAGCCTTCCAGCTCAGAGTGGTTCAATATGAACCAAGGTTTTATCAATCATTGCCTTCCACCGTACTCCCCTTTCCTAAACCGTATTGAGGCATTCTTTCTCATGTCGGTGGAAAGTATATAAACACCATCCTTACGTCAGGGTAAATCTCCTGCAAGTAATGAAACTCGCCTATAGTGGCATAGGTGTGGACGCATGCCAAGCCTGGATACGACATGCCAGGGTTTTTTTTTTTTCCGCTTGTTGCCTGGGCAGACAGAGTGTGGCCTGTGATGTGGATAAAGTCCTGTAGCCTGATCCAGTACAGACACATGATGCTGTGGCTCGGTAATGCACTTATTTATATATTTTTGTACTTTATTTTTACTTGTACACAAGTGACAAACACTTGTTTGTTTTTACAAGTGCTACGTGTAAATGCATAAAATTTCTATTTTTTTCTTTTCGTACAAGTTAGCCTGCAGTTAACATTAAACTTTTATTTCCCTAGCTTCATTGTGTTTTCTATTTTTCTATGTAGTGTTTAGTGACTGTTCAATATTGCTTTTAATTTTGACTGACTCAGGGCACGATCTCACAACAAAGTTCAATTTTAAGCACAGATTGAACTGTTTTGAAGTGAAAGTTTGGTTTTGCAAGAGTCTGAGGTTTTGTGACTGTAGCTTGAAAATTGCGTTTTGTGTTCATAGTTTAGAGAAAATGAGAGCATCTTTCAAGAAAACTGTCTTAACAATCAAGAAAAACTCTATGTGGAAAAAAAGGACAAAAATGTTTAACTTTATTTTTTCACTCAGAAAACATACCTTTTCAGCACCTTTAGCAAAATAGTTGTGAATTTCACAGGGTGCTAAAATGCTTAAAATACCAGCTCTGCTGCTGAAGTCCCCTCCAGTGCTTTGATTGTTTTTTTAAACTCTGAAATGTCCATATTTTGTAGGTTTAAGGTCGTAACCAAGACAAATATCAACATGGTCATTTCAGAGAAGCCATCCACTTGATTTAGAATTTCTGCTGGTGAAATACACCTTCAGCATCTCCCCTTCTGATTCCCATAATCACAACAACCTCCTCTTCCTCTAGCTCAAAGTTTCCCCACAATATTTTCACCTACAGTACTTACCAAGTCTCACAGTCACTATTGATTCCTTAAGAAGGCGGTAGGCAACATTTCTCGCCTTCACTGACATGACTGAGGAGATGATCAATGAACTTTACCATGACGCCCAACACAAAGCTCTACTTCACAATGACCTCCATGAGCTAAATGTCACTTGAATAAAGTCATACCCTCACGGTCTTTGGTCTCTCAGAGCGACGGAGCCTCAGTCAGCCTTAGAATGCAGTCTAAGACATTTGAATTTGTTCTCCTATAAACCGTTGGCTCCGGCAGCTTGGAGAGCCTTCAACAGAAAGTAAATGAACCTCATTGTGTTCTTTTTCCTTTTATAATCACGGAACTCTTGTGTACAGCTACACTGACCCAAATTAAAAGAAAGTTATGTTAATTTTGTTTTGTTGGAATAATCTGGATTGAATTGGATTATAAGTAAATGATTTTATTTAATTGCGATGTATATTTTTGCATGTTTTGAACTAAAAAACAAGCTAATTTTGACTGTTTTGTTTCTTTTCACAGCATGTAGAAACTTTACATTGAAATTACCAATTATCAGTCACCTGAAAAGGCTACAGAGATCAGTTTTCATACTGAAAAAATTAACTAGAATTTATGTAAAGACATTAATCAAAAACTGCTCAATTGGTCTCTGGAATGTTGCTGTTTCTTTTTTAGTTGCTGTCAGGAAATGGTTTTGATGTAAGATATTTCCTGTAGGACATTTGCATGTAGTGCAGGAGTACTTCAGAAGCGCTCTTTGTCGCTTTACTCACTACAGCAACAGCATTGGATGACAGCAGTTCCTCTGGCGACATGGAGGAGAAGTAGGCGATGTTGGTGAGCGTGTACACAAAGGTCACCAGTGGAATGGAGATGTAGATGGCACGAGGTAGATTCCTGACCGAGGCGGCGATCATGCACAGATGACACAAACAACACCCAAAACAAATGAAACATGCATTTAATCCCAAGGATTAGGTTCTGAATAGGATGATCAAACTGACTGTGTTTGTTGCTGGTCTATCAAACAAGTGAAAAAACCATTGAGTAAAGCTCAACTGTGTTGACGGGACTTTGCTAATATTAAGCTTTGTTATGTCAAGATGTTGCAGAATTATTCCATCCTCTGTACATTCGTATGTTTCTAACTTTTGTTCTTCACTGGCCTCAGATGATCATGATCACACCTAATGATTACCATATAAAGGTGCATTCATGCCAAAAGCAATTCGTGCGGTGGAGTTTCAATGTAAAGTCAATGGTATAGATGAAAATTGAGGCGATCTTAAGTCCTGCGGTGCGATTCAAGCAACGGGTACGGGGCGGCGGTTTGGCAGCAGCTTGATTTGAGTGGCAAGGCGCAAATTGGGCAACGCGGCTAAAACTTAAATATCTGAAGTTTGACAGGTCGCTGTATCGCATCTGGCAATTAGGAACTCAGCTTTGGGCACGTGACATTTTCAGTGACTCGATCAGCGGGTAGAACATTAATGCATTGCGAGAATTTTTGTCTTGAACTTCCATATATCTCCTTAACCTGTTGGGGCCGCGGGGTCACAGAGCTCATTTAGGGTGAAGGCGGGATACACTCTGGACAGATTGTCGGTTTTTGCTCCGACGGTGGAGTATGCAGGCAAACAGAGAGCCGGCGTAGGGCCTTGTGTGGAGGCTGCCGGCTTGGGCCTCATCGAGACATTTAAAAAGAAAAAGGGAAAAAAGTTCCCTAATTTTATTTTCCCCCCTCGGGTTAATACGAGACAGTGGGCCTTCAAGCTCAGCCACAGAGAGACAGAAACACAGTGGAAGTGACTGTCACACAGACACATCCCCGGGAGTGAGATAAAAGCCCTCGATACCGAGAAAATCTTTTAATACTAACATGAACCTAAACACTGAGACGTGATTACCGGTGTTTTTATAGAACCTTCACAACGAATAAACCAGATTTCTCAACATCATATGTCTTCCATTCATTCTAAGTGAGAAATCCATAGACACCGTTCCTTATAGCGATCATCCTAGAAACATTAGCTGGTAGCTCCTCCCACAGGCAGCAAATTTGTTTGTGGGGCAAAAGAGAGGCGGGTCATGGAAATGTATTGAGTGAATCACGTTCAGTGTGAATGCACCTTGAAGAGTAACCAAACAGGGAAGTTGGAGGCTGACTCCACCCACAGCTGAAATTTTAAAATCCAGTCAGAGGGGTGTGGCTTGGGAAACCGGACTGTTATCATAACTGGAGCTGCAGATCATGACGTGAGACTTCTGAAACTTACATGGTTTGACCAATCACAAAATTCAACTGTAATTACAACCTGTAGGGGGCAGCACACAGATGTTTTTTGATTATATTTTGAAGAGTTAAGCAATTTTATTTTAATTTATCAAAAATTTGGGAATGACCAACAGACAGCACTTCTAAAGCTCCATTTATAGAGGTCAACAGCCCCAAAAAATTAATTTATGGTTGTGTTATCCTCTAAGAGAATAAGACTGTGCAAAGAAAGATGGAAGGAGTTGCCGGCAGAGGCTCCCCCAGTGAGCAGTGGCGGGAGTGGGCCTAGGAAAATCCAGATTACCGCTGTTCTACTGATCTGTCCTACCTAATGAGATTTTCCACAAAATGATACATATAGCTATCCAAATGTCCAACCTTATCAGATAGTCTTATCTCATGTATATGAACGAACACACAATTTTGACGTTTGGTCGTAAACACTGCAGTGTGAGTTATAGAGCGGTGTGAAAACTATTTATGAGTCCCAGAAGTGAAGAAGTGAGCTCGCCTAAAAGTCCAAAACTAAGTTGACTAATAGTACATTAGCTGCATTAAGTATATAATTAACCTAAAGACACACAAAAAAGCCACAAGATTAAAGAGGTAGAACAGATTTATGGGCGGTCTGACAACACTGAAAAATATGACGCAATTTTGGTTGCACGCGCAGTGGGTGTAGGTATGAACATTTCGCAGGTAGGAAGAATTTATAGAACACCGGCATACCACGCATTTTATTTAATTGTTTTGATTACTTGAATGTTTCTTTGCATTTGTTGAACAATTTCTCTGTTTTTACAGATAAAAGCTGCTCTTCTTGGAGACCTTTAATGATGGCCGTTAACACCTGCGGTCTGAAGGTGCCAACGTTTTATTATTTCAAGGCAGATATAAACAGTGGAGGCAGGGGAGGATGGTGGTGGTAGGAGCTGAAGAAACTCACCGCCTGGGTTCAACCACCTCCTCTGTGACGTAATTGAGGAAGTTCCAGCCGCTGAAGGCAAATGAGGCCTGCAAGAAGGCCAGAGCAATCTGTCCCACTGATGGTCCCACTGATGGCGTAATCATTGAGAAGGCCACCTGGGGGGTCAGAGCTTCATAATTCCCTATTTCAAAAATCAGATTTTTATTGATTACTTTAGTTTTTAGGCTTTTATTTTAGAGGACTAGCAAAAAGGTACAGAATGAAAGATTTACCATTAAAGATCTGCACCAAGCCAATGACTATGATCAGGCCCAAAGCCATGAGCTTTCCAACTGTGAAGATGTCCTGAATCCTTGTGGCCAAGCGGACACTGGAACAGTTCACCCAGGTCAGAAACACTGAGGACAGACAAACAGAAACCAATAGTCATACTAGGATTTATGGTAAACAGGGGTATGTGGGACAGGGTTCTTTGGTGAAGCAAAATTACAACAAAAATCCATGAGGCAGTGCAACCTTTCACTAGCACTCTCTAAAGGCAACCATTCTTTTAATTCTGTCCTTGCAGTTTGATTCTTTCCCTGTGTTGTGTCATGTCAGCAACACAAAGTCTCCTGATTGGCTGGTTCTACAGTCAGTAAAACATCACATGGTGTCTTAGACTGAATTACTGCTACAGTAGTTACAGTGAGGCAAATGAGTATTAAAACATCCTGAAGAAGTTCTCTCACTTAGAAATCATAGAGGGGTCTGAAATTTTCATCTTAGGTTCATGTCCACTGTTAAAGAAATAACAGTGTTAGCTGCATAAAGACACATGTCCACCCCATACAATCAGTGAGAGTCCAACTACTAACATGGCCAAGACCAAAGAGCTGTCCATAGAACCAGAGACTAAACTGTAGACCTCCACAAGGCTGGAAAAGGCTATGGGGCAATTGAAAAGCAGCTTGGTGAAAAAAGATCCACTGTTGGAGAAATTATTAGAAAATGGAAGAAGCTAAACATGATTGTCAGTCTCCCTCAGACTGGGGTATGAAAGATCTCACTTCATGTGGTCTCATTCTTAAGAAAGGTGAGGACTCAGCCCAGAACTACATGGGAGGAGCTAGTCAAAGAGCTCTGACCACCGTTTCCATGGTTATTGTTGGTATTACACTAAGACATCATAGTTTGAAATCATGCATGGCACGGACGTTTCCCCTGCTTAATCCAGCACATGTCCAGGCCCGTCTTAAGTTTGCCAATGACCATTTGGATGATCCAGAAGAATCATGGGAGAAAGTCATGATTTCAGATGACCGCTCGCCGTGTTTGAAGGAAGAAGAATGATGAGAACCACCCCAAGAACACTATCCCTACTGTGAAGCATGGGGGTGGTAGCATCATGTTATAGTTGTGATTTTCTGCCCATGTGACAGGAAGACTGTACTTTATTAGGGAGAAGATGGGAACGGCTTCCTTCCCTCAGATTATGGCTGGGCCCTCCAACACGACAATGACCCAAAGCACACAGCCAGGAGAACCAAGGAATGGCTCCATAAGAAGCATATCAAGGTTCTGCAGTGGCCTCACCAGTATCTAGAACAAGCCCCAAAAGAAAATCTTTGGAGGGGGCTCATACTCTGTGTTTCTCAGCAACAGGCCAGAATCCTGGGTGATCTAGAGAAGATCTGTGTGGAGGAGTGGGCCAAAATCCCTCCAGCAGTGTGTGTGCAAACCTGGTAAAAAACTACAGGAAACATTTGATCTGTGTGATCGTAAAGAAAGGCTACTGTACCAAATATGAACTTTGATTTTGTCAAATTTATTTGATTGATTGTCAGATTTAATGTGTTCGTATAGTTATTTGTAAATCTGACTCTTGTCGGCGAGGACACGTACTGAGACAGGTGGCGGACAGGAGTCGAGTTGCCATGTAGGGGGGAACACAGTCTGGGAAAACGGGCTGCAGGACGTAGCTGGAGAAGGTGAGTGCAATCACAGCCAGGGTGGTGGGGTACATGATGAGAACAGCACTCCACAGCAGCAGGAACCTTCAAAAGAGTTTCAGTCACTGGACAGAAAACCACAAATTAAGGGGAGTGGGGCTCTGAGCTTAAAGATGCTTTAAACTGAGGTGATTCTGTTTGTAGAAAAACACATCTGCTTCCAGGAGAGATAAGTTATAAACATGATCGAAAAATGAATAGCAACATGTAGAATTGTGTAAAAAAACGGATTAAAACACATGCATGCTTCGTCATTGAAGAAGTTTAGACGCTAAGGACAGGAGGGCTGCTTCTCCACCTTACATCAACATATGGAATTCAAAATTTTCCTGCTTAGATTCTCATCAAGTAGCAGCTTAATAATCTGGTTTCTTAGTTCTCATTTAAAACAACAATAAAATGTTTTTTGTCCATGAGAATTGTTGCCTTTATTTTTTTTTGGTTTCATTTCAGTTTGGTTTTCCAATGTCCATGTCAGGTTCTCTACAAAGTTTAAGAAGAGTGGTGTAACTGGAGCTTGTGCAGCAACCCTGTTGTCATAGTGACCAGCCTCGTGTCAGGATGGGGGAGCAGTTCAAACAAATATTAGCTCTTCCTGGGTCAGTTGTTTGTGTCAATTCACTACATGAGTGTGTCTCTCAGCTGCTAACAAGGTTCAGCTTTGCTGAGCGGCGGTCTGTGTGTGTGTCTGTGCTTTGATCACCATGGCAACAAGCTGCTAGCACACAGATCAAACTGCAGACATAGCATTCAGATCTAATGTGGATTCAGGACCTGGTTCACAATGAGAGTCTACAAAGTCCCACTCCAATCATCTTTTGATCTATTTTCAAAGCTGGGCTATTAGTTATGATTCTGCAGCTTCTTTTTAACCAAAATCATTAAACCTGTAACTTTTTCTAGAACATAGTTTCTGCAGAGCAGCAGCAGTTCATTCAAAAATCACCTCTGAGTTGGGGGAGGGGCTGTTGACAGGGAGCTCATTTCCCATCATCCCTTTTTTACACTCTCTGGTTAGCTTACAGCCCCTCACAACCTCAAGCTAATATTAGCAGTGCAACAAAAAAAGATAAGCAATATCAGAACTATCCAGTCGTACAGTTTGGATCCAGATTCCAGCTCAGACGAGTAAAACAAAGACGTTCATGGATCTATTTGTCTACAAGTGGATGGATTGTTATGGAGCAGAGCAGGGAGCTTGTGGCCTGCTGAATGTAGTGGGTCTGTAGAAACTACAAGTTTGTCGTCTGCTTCTAATTCAACAAATGTCTGCCTTTAATTTTTTAAAGCAGATAAGTTGAAACTTCTTCATAATCCCTGCTTCTTCAGATTCACTCTGTAGCTGTTTTTTTTTCTCCCCCAAACACTCAGACTTTATAATTTGGTTCTCCTCCTGTCTTTGATCTGTGGAAAGTCCACCTGGACTCACACTGAGGGGAGCTGCACCAGAGTTCATCTGCAGGTGAACAGAGACCCTCATCTCAAGAGGACCAGAGTTCTATTGTTTGGTCCAAATTAAAGTTGAACCTTTATTTATACAGATTGAGAGCAATTTCTCATCTACAATGACGTCCTGTGTACGCATCAGCAAAACAGAAACAGAACAACAGGGCAATAAGTTACATACAGATTAAAACATGACATCTCATCACATCAATCATTTAGATATTTACAGTAAAAAGTCTGAAGGTAACCCGTAAAAAAAGGTAAAGTTAAAAACATCTGCATCATCACCAACACTAAAAGTTCAGGTGAACTTTCCTGCCTAAAAAAAACAGGAGGACCATCAGAGGAAACCAGATCCAGACCAGAAAGTGTGAATGTGCTGTTGCTTCAGAACCTGGAGTCAATGTAGAGAAGCTGCAGCTTTTACCTCAGTTTTCCCCGTCACTTAGAACATAAATTATCTGCCTATAATTGTTCTCCACTCAGTCAATACATTAATACAAGTTTGTTTAAACTCACTTTATTACATGTTTTACACCATCCGTGTAGTCTGTGTGGGGAAAACCCCAATGTTCTCAGAAGTTTCTGATTTTTCTGATATGACAAAAACAAGCAGCACAGAGTAAGAGAACCAGTTAAACGTGAAAGGACTTTTCTTACCCCATCAGACCACCAAATATTTCTGTTACGTAGGAGTAGTCTCCTCCAGATTTGGGGATGGTAACTCCCAGTTCAGCATAACACAGGGAGCCCAGTCCAGAGATGCAGCCTCCGAGCACCCACACTACCAAGGCCAAACCGACCGAACCCGAGTGCTCCAGGACCCCTTTTGGAGAAATGAAGATCCCAGAGCCAATTATGTTTCCTGAGAAAAAAATATGGAAAAACAGGAAAATGACAATGTGCATGCTTCCACAAGAAGGCCACATGTGCCAAATGGATCCCTGATGCAGATAAAATAATTTCTCTGTCTCTGGAAGAGCTTGATTTGTGTGAAATCAACTGCTGGAAAAGATCATTTTCTCACCATAGAGCTGGGAAAATCTGACCAAGACAGGTTCAAATGAGAAAGGAAGAGCCAATTTCCTTGATCTTTTATCTGTTAACGGGTAAGCTAGTTATTCTTAATAAAGTCAAACAAAAGTAAAGTTTGGGCAACATATCTGCTCTCTATACCTGTTGCCTTTTTGGGTTTCCTGCAGCTCGTCTTAGCTATCTCTCATTGGTGTGATTAGGCAAACATTAGTCTGTTTGCAGAAAATAACTGGGAACATGATGCTTGCATTGCATGCATACTAGAAATCTAATTTAATGGAAAAGTAAGAAATTAAATTACTTTCACAGTTTGTTTGCACATAGAGATAAACATTCTGTATGGGTTTTCTCTGTATACATTTGAACTAATAGTGTTACCCCAGGATCATACTGCTTCCAGTCCGGCTCCAGTGCGGGCGCTAGCTACAGTAAATGACTCAAATTGGCTACAGATGACTGCAGTCTTCCTGCAGCCACAGGCTCTGCTGCCAACCTCAAGAGACTGAACTCACGTAGGTTCACGCGATAACCCGTCATTTCTACAGGAAGTAGTAGTAAACAAACCCTCATTCCGCTGTGATTTTGAATTATATTCACGACACTTCTTTTCTGTGTGACTCATTTTCATACAATGGAACTTTTAGTAACACTTTTGTCTGATAGATGCTTAAATGTACATATTTGACTGTGGTACACATATTGTGTTACAAGTAAGGGAGACACAATGATGTAATGTTTACAACACAGTGAAAACAGCGAGTACACAGGAAAACAGGTTTTATTTTGAAAAATGTACTGGATGCACTTTACACTCGCCCGTGACTTGAGACTTCCGGTTTAGGTCGTTAATAGCCTCAATTTCACAAATAAGTGCTCTGGCTCGGCTCCGGCGTCCGGCAAAAATCTAAAGCCAACGAAAAGGATACAGAACGATGGAGAGGCCAGAGCAGTCTTGATGCAGTGTGAGTGCCTCTCGCACTTTTCAAGTTATGTAAAGACTCCGGCAGTGTGAGCCCGGGGTATAGATAAAACTAATTCAGACCATAGGGATCTAAAGAAACTACTCAATATTTCTGCAGTTAGAACACCATACAGAAACATGTCAGCCAGCATTCAGCAGCAGTGTGTACCGTTTTATCCAAAGTGTGAGTCGCACCGGAGTATAAGTCGCAACAGCAAAAAATGTCTAACCAAGAAGAAGAAAACCATATACAAGTTGCTCCGGAGTATAAGTTGCACTTTTAGGAGAAAAGTGTGAGGTTTTATAACAAATATGCCAGTCCAGCGTAGCTAAAAAAATGAACGAAAGAAATACCAGAATACTAATCTTTTGATCTGTAAAAGAAAAATGTTAACGTTTAAAAGGAAGACAATCAGATTCTCTTCCATGTTTGTTTTGGACGACACTTCTTCTGCTGTTGTCAGTAATAAATACTTAAGCTCAGGTGCAGTGCCCTCTAGTGGTTGTCAGAGGAAACAACCACTAAAAGACGACCAGTGTTTACTGAGAAAATAACAAATATATGAACCTATTAATGTCACTCCCCCCAAAAAAAACACACACACAAATGAGTCGCTCCTGAGTGTAAGTCGCACCTCGGGCTAAACTATGACAAAAACTGAGACATGTACTCCGGAAAATACGGAACTCTTCTGTTTTCTATGTACACTGAAACTATTTACTCTAAATGTTTTATACACTGTCCCAGAGGTTAAAGGTCAAGCTAAATCAGACAAATAGAAACAAAAATCCAAAAGCATCCAGTGTTTCTAAGTTCATTATTCACACTATTGTTGTTTTATTACCAGTACTGTTTCTTTGTTGTTGTTTACATAATAAACAACAAAAAAGGGATTTAAGGCATTTTCAACAACAAGTACAGACGTTTATGAGGAAGTTTGCTTTGGAAAGGAGAAGAATGAAGGTCAGCTTATAAGACAGAGTATCTGTGTGTAAATGAGAGGAACTCCAGAGGAACGGTGAGGTCAAAGGTGGAGAAGGTGGAGGATTTTAAGTTCTTTCAGTGCAGAACAACAGAGTGTGTGTGAAAGAGGTGAAGAGGGGGCATCTCTTCACCGTTCCTTGTTTTCTCCCAAACGTACAATGGATTTCATGATACTCTGTTAGAATTTCAGTCCAAGTTTCTCCCCTTCTTCCTCCCTGTGCTTCCTTCAAATCTCACCCATCCTGCAGCCACTAACTTTCTCTCTGATTCTTTTGATCTAAAAGAAGTTTAAAACTGTTGTTTTAATGCAAATCTCAGCACATGTCCTTTTTGGATCAAACCATCAGAAAATATGTTTTCTTTTGGAAATCTTCACTCTCCCGTGAGCTGATGGGGGCGGAGGGGAGGCATTAGAACACAGTAATGAGGAGAAGAAGTGTTAAAGAGGAATGTCAAGGCTATCAGTCAGAAAAGAGGCAAACCCTCTTGGCCCAGTTCTCAGCGCGCAGTGTAGAGTACCAACAGGCTTCCAGCATTCACACTGCAGCACCCCCAGGAACACAGAAAGCAGCCAAGTGTCCCACACAGCCGTTACATAACCTGACATTAATGATCCTCCCAGAGCAGGGGAGCAGCTCTGCCCCGCAGCATCTTTCCGTCTCTGCTTCTACTACAAGATTCGAGTTTTAAATATTGACCTGTTCTGTGGGGAACTGATCGGACCAAAGGACGGATGCTTCTGGACATTCTCCTCTTTTACTGTCTTTTTATTTCTAGATGGCAAAATATGCTTCAAAGAGACAACAGGAATAATTTAATCTCAAAATAAAAACAAAACTCAACATAAAAAAGATATTTTAACTTTTAATTGTTCTGCACACATCCACAAACTCACCCTGCACTCAAGAACTGGGACAATCAGGATTTGCTTGATCATCGTGATGTTTTGATGTTTAAAGATTAGAAGGAAAATTATAAGAATTGTGTTGTTTTTTTCCTCTCCAGAAAATTAAAGAGTATTGTGATTTTACATAAGGAAAACATTATTGGTGAAAGGGTTCGGCACCAGTGTGAGAATGTGTGGATGGGTCTGTGACTGTAAAGCACTTTGGGCCTTCAAGAAAGATAGAAAAGGATTTAAGTGTAATGGATCCAGAACATCTTTATCCTAAACTTCCACCAGTGTGACTCGGAGATAAATACCTGCTACTGAACAATGCAGGAGTAGTTTTCCAGATTCCTTGTATTCTTCAAGATAATCAAGTGGTGTTTCTGTACATTGGACTGTAATGATGATTGATCATTTTTGTTGCATCACATGTGTGTTGTCTGCTGTGATGTACTTGGTCATTTTTACCCTACAGTGTGTCAATCCAAATGCTATTTTACAAAATGTATTAGCATTTTTTTCCTTTTCAAATGATTTTCCTTTTCAAATGAATGGTATAGATTTGATTAATAACTTGCCTCAAGACAGATTGATCTGGTTGGATTGTAGGAAAATAAATTGATGAAATTGATAAATCATTAAGTGCCTGGATGTCCACACAAACTACACTCTGATTGTCTCATTTCTAACAGTCAGGGAGCCCATACTTATCACATGAACATCACTACCAGGCTCCTTGCGCGGTCCCCAGGATTTGGAGGGGTGTTAAAAAAATGAAAAATCTGTATGACGCGCCTAGTTCTAACTTCACCCTTATTTACCCTCACCTGTTGCATCATTTTTTGTTATAGCCTGTCACTAGCAACGTGCCTATAAAAAATTGTACATAAACATTTTTGCTCTACAGATTCACCAAGCGATCTAAGACTTTGGCATTTTGTGATTTGATCCTTTTTCACCTGCAGACAGCCTGTGTCCACCTGTAAGGGCCGTTGTGATTAAGGCTTCGGTGGAGAGGAAGAAGATGAGGTTCTGATCAAGCATATGATGGGCAGGAAACACTTTTAAACGTGTTGTCTTTTTCCCAGTTGAAGCAGCAAGCAAAACAGAAATGCTGAACCCTGATTTTGTCGGACTGTAGTGCTTCCTGTCAAAGTCTACGTAGAAGGCACCAGGCAGAGGGACACTGCAGCCTTCATGCACACCTCTGTCTCCTCCATCAGTGGAAGCTCCTGCTGTTTTTCTACTTCTTCAACAACTCTGTGATGCTCTCCTGAAGCCGGGTGTTTCTTCACAGGTCTCACAGTTGTTACCTTTGGCCGACCTGTTCGATGTCAGTTCCTCAGTAGTTTCTTTTTTTTCAATACATTCTAAATGGTTGTACTGTCTTTGTGTACTAGCTCTGATTGAGTTTCCCTCTTCTCAGCTTTAAAATACATTGCTTTCCTCCAATAGACAGCTGTTTGGTTTTCATGTTTACTTAACAGCAACAGTTTTCACAGGTGAAACCCAAAACCAAAGATAAGAACTATAAAAGGAAGCACCTGAGAAAGTACAAGCATCCATCAGTTACTTGTTCCAATACTTTTGCTCACTTGAACAGTGATCAAAGAAACAGTTCTTAACACATCTACAGTAGATGTCAATGTGAACTTGAGTCTCATATTATTCAGATCTGAAACCCAAATGTCTTCAGTGTACAAAAAAAACAAACAACTTTCCTTTGCTTTTCCAATATTTGGAGGGGACTGTGTATGGAGCTAAATTGAGGCCAAAATTATTCGAAACCCAAATAAAACAAATAAAAAAAAAAAATTGGTGTTTGGCCAAAAAAATCTAAAATGTCCGAAACTTTTTGTTCTGCTACAATAAGCTTATATATTTTCAGCTTCAAATGTTCAGTTTTTTATAGGTTTAAAAACTCAAAATTTCCATTTCTATTTTTTTTTTCTGTTTCAAACCTTTTTTGCACTTTTAAAAAAGATATGGTCCTTTGCGTTAGCCCTGCCCCAACGCACCACAAAAACTGAAATTTTCAGATGCGGAAAAAAAAAGTTACAAAAAAAAGATTTGAAACTGCAAAGTTTTGAAATTGAAATTTTGGGTTTTGAAACCCCCAAAAAATTAAACATATGAATCTGAGAATAATTACATTCATTTTAGAATAGCAAAACGTTTAGGGACATTTTAATTTTTTTGGCCAAACACCAATTTTTTTTTTCAATTTGTTTTATTTGGGTTTTAAATAATATTAGCCCCAATTTAGCTCCATAACTGTACAATGTGCATCCATAAAGTTTCTTCTATAGAAAGAAAGAGCAACAGGGACAGCGGAACATCAGCGTTCTGTGTCTACAACACTTTCATCATGGCAAAGACCAGAACAAGGTGAATTTTAAAGATTGTGAAATATTGGCAAAAATCCAAGATCCTCCATCATCATTTCTTCTCCTCATCACTGAAAGCTGCTAACAGGGAGATGCTGAGTTCATTCAGTTTTCTTATTCTATCTAAATTCCCAAACTTTTAGATTGTAACTTAGATATGTGGAAACTTTAAACTGAGTCATAGTTTTATGTCACCAGTACTTGAACGTCTCTTCCAGGACTTCTCTGCCTGCCTCTCGTCTAGGCCTACTTTTTCTATCTGAAAGTGAGGCATCCTTTGAGCTCAGTACCTATGATGATGGTGCAGGCGCTCAGCAGCCCGATCTCCTTCTTCAGGGTCACCCTGTCCGGGATCTTCTCCTTCTTCCCGCTGCGCGCGGCGCAGCTGCGCGTTCGCGCGCAGATGCTGCTGTTCTGTCCGTCCATGTCCATCAGCAGCGCGGGTCCGGTCCGGTCCGTCCAGTCCCCAGGGCTCCCGTCCTCTCTTTCACGCGGAGTGAAAGGCTTGCGCCTGCGCAACAGGCTGTCGCTGTTCGGGCTAGAATGTTAAACAGCCCCGTGATGCGTTCACGGACAGGGGCCGGGCAGGTTCCTCTCATCAAAACAGGATGGTTGTTAGACTCTCCTGAGACGATCGTGTGTTTCAGCGACTGAAACGGGCTGTTGCGAAGGCATGTTGACCTGAGCTGACCGGGTAACCTACAATCTGTCATGTAAACGCTCAGAGGCCATCACACGTTTGAGACTCTGATTTAAATTCATTCATGCTCTCAAATGTTTCTGGTCTTCCCCGTTTGCTTCTGCTCAGTGTCAGGATTTTTTTTGTGATGTTCAGCTCCAGAGCTTTAAACTAGCGAAATGTCAAACTTCAGGGACATTTCTGCAGCGATGGAGATCTTTACTTTGCTTGAAAAACTTCTCGGCTGATCTGTAGGGCTGCCACAATTAGTCGACTAATCAACTATTAAAATTATTAGATTAGATTAAAAATGGTTTATTTCAAGCAATCAAAAAAGAAAAGTTAATTCATGTGCAGTACAATCAATCATCAGAAGTTTACACCCATAAAAAACATGTCAAACACAGGATAACTAGATATTAAGAGATTGGCTGAAAGGGGGAAACAAACTTATATAATCCCACCCTGGCTCAACCACACCATTTCCTTCATGTATTATCATTATCCGGTTCGTTATTTAAGATTTTTTATTTATATCTTTCCAACATAGATTCAGATTATTATGAATCCTCGAGTAACAATAAATCACATAAGTAGATGTAACACTATTTGAGAGTTTGTCATTGCAGATCTATTATCAAAATTCAGACAAATATACAGATTATTTTACATTAGAAACAAATCATTAATATAAAGTATCAAACACCAACAAAAAATATATATGTATGTAGATTATTTTACATTGGAAGAGTCATTAATGTAAAGCAAGTATCATCTTTCTGTTTACTGATCTTTTTAATAGAAAAAAAATCATTAAAATAAATCAGGTAACACAAATTAAACAGGAAATTGTTCTTGGATTCTCCAGCATTAAATCATTTCTAAATTCTTGTTGTTGGGGCTCATCATCCCACATTTTTTTTAGGATTCTTTGCTGAAACACACCTGCCTCTAAAGATTGACAGGATTGGGGCTCTTCAGAGCTCAATGCATCATCCAAAGAACTTGGTGTATCCATGGTGTTGCTGGAGCCAAACCAGCTACTGTTGGGCAACGGTGAGATACACCCTGGACAGTAAAAGTTTGATGCTGGGCTACATGCACAGCAGAGCTTGATGATGAGCTAAATCCATTGTATTTCAGCAGGTAACATAATACACATGCATTTTGGTGGCTCTGAGGATGGAGTTTGGAAATCTTGAGTTATTAATGATGGATGAATGGAAATTAAGCTCCAAATAGTGTTTTTGAGTATTTCTTCATTCAAATATTGTGAATCAGGAGCAGAGAAATAAATGTCGTTGGTAAAACCTTGTGGCGTCACAAGACACAAGCGTCCTGCTCCGCTCCATTCAAATGTATCCACTTGCAGACAAATAGATCCATTAATGTCTTTGTTTTCCTCTTTTAAGCCGTCATCTGGCTCAAAACCATAGCTCCATTATCACTCACTATTTTTGTTGCAATGCTAATGTTAGCTTAGGGTTGTGAGGGGCTGTAAGCTAGTGGGAGAGAGTGTAAACAGAAGGCTGTGAGCAGATTGACACTGTGGAAACAGTCCCCCCCACAACGCAGAGGTGTATTTCTTTTTTTGTAATTTTTTTTTATATCCGTTTTCTTCCATTTTTTGATACAATAACAACACTAGCACAATAGACACTGACAAAACACGAGGTGAACGCAGAGGTGTATTTCTAATAAACTCCTGCCACTCTATATTCTAGAAAACAACAGTTTTTTTTTTCTTTTGGCTAAAAACTGGGAACGTTTTTACAGTAGATCAAAAGAGGATCAGAAAGGTTATGTAAAGATACAAACAACCATTGCTGCTGCAGGCAGCTCCAAAACTATCAACCGTAAATATAAATAACCAACCATGATCACAGAATGTTTCAACTAAAATATTCTGCTTTTATTTTTCTCATTGGGTGGTAAATACATTTTTTTTAACAAGTTTCAGAAGAAAAATCCCCTTTATACTACTGTAACAGTAACACAAACAATTATTTAATAAATAAAATATGAATGGAAAATGGGATTTCTACCACTGAATCATGACGGCAAGCGTCCTCATGAGGCGTTCAGGTCCAACAGTAGCCTGTCAGTGGAAAAAGCTGTGGATCTGCAGAGCAAGTGCCTGGCCCACCATGGGCTCCAGCTCTTCAGGTGCTGCATTGCAGAGCTGCTGGATGCTGGAGAAGTTCTGCAGCAGGGTCAGAGCTTTGACCCGGCCCACACCGGGGATCTGCTGAACTAGAGTCAGAACCAGGGGGTCCAGCAGCCGACAAGAACTTCTCCTGAAAATGTTCTCCCGGCCATCAGCCTGAACCTGGAGAGAGCAAACAGGAGCAGACATCTGATTATGCTTACTGATCTCCAATTGATTTTCTGTGGTACACGGCGCTCAAAAGTCAGTTAAAATGTTTAGCCTGACTGGAAAACTTTGAATCCACACCTCTTGATGGACTGCTGGAGCATTATGGGTACTGCATCCAGGAGATATTCGTACTGTGCTTGAACTGTGAGTTGAGTCACATAAAGTGTGTTTTTTCAGGCTTTATACGTTAAAGTCACACTCAGATCATCTTTTGATATATTTTTAAAGCATTATTGGTGGTCTATTAATTAGAATTGGGCTGTTTTTAGCCAAAAAAAAAATACTGTCATTGTCTAGGATATATGTCAAAATCAAGACCTGAGGGCCGGATCCGGCCTGCCAGGTAATTCTATCCGGCCCTCCAGATCATTTTATTTTATTATATTGTCATTAATGGCCCGATGTTATCTTGCACTTATTTTTGACTTGTATAATTTTGACAAAATATATTTTCTTGGAGAGTAAAATATTGAAAGTTATTTAAAGTTTAAGTTGATTTATTCTGGAATAATATTCCTGGCTGTTTTTATTCATAGTTATGTTAAAAAGTTACATTTTTAAAGTTTTAAAAATGTAGTTTTAGAGTGTTCAATACATGTTTATCTTGTTCGCAACCTAAGAGTGTTTTGGATTGAGTTTGACGCCCCAGGTCTAGGACATAGTTTCCCCAGAGCGGCAGTAGGCTGTTAGAAAGTCACATTTGAGTTGTAGGTGGGACCGATGGCGTGGAATAAGCCCACATCCTGTCACCTATATGTTTACACTCTTTTCTGCTAGCTCACAGCCTTTCACAACCCCAATCTAACAAAATTGGTGAGTAATATCAGAGCTATCCAGCCGTACAGTTAGATACCAGCCCTGAGGACGAAAACAAAGACCTATACCAATCAATCAAGTGGATCCATCAGAATGGAGCGGAGCAAGGAGCTTGTAGCTCACACATTCCATTTTCTGTAACAAATAAACCATTTTTTATACGGCATTTTTCATCTGCTTCTGATTCGCAATGATTTGAGTAAAGAAATACTCAGAAATACAATTTGGAGCTCAGTTTTCTGAATATATGTCCACAAGAACGTATTAACACCATTTTCATCTGAGTGAGTCCTTAAAAAAACATGTCTTCCTCAGTGTGTTATGCACCTCTTCCTGAAAAGGGCTGGTTTCCTGTAAAAGCTGCAGCTCCTGTGCATGCAGCTCAGACGAGGGCCGGTGCATCTTAACATCAGTTGAGCTGCAGCCTCTGATGAACTTTGTTCAAGGCTTACCATCTGAGCGATGAGCTGCGAGGCCTCAGCTTGTCCACCCACCGGCAGCAGAGGCAGACCCAATTCAAGCACCACAAACCTCTGCAGCGCACTGAAGTACTGCTCACTGAGCCCGGTTCTCTCCACCAGAACCAGCTCCTGGAAACTGTTACTGGCCTTAAAGACGGAAGAAGCAGTCAGTCAGGATGCACCGAGCACAGGTCCACAGCTCACCTCTGTTTGACTCACATTGCGATAGCGAACCAGCTTCCTCCTGTAGCTGCTTCCTGCTATGATGTCGCACTCAGAAATATAGAGGATGCTGCTCTTGTTGGGAAGGAGGAAGTCTGCCACATGGAGCTCATTTTCAAAGATAACTTTAAGACCTCCACCTGAAACACACAGTGATTATGTTAGTTATGTTAAAAAGTTAGGTTTTTACATTTTTTTAAATTTAGCTTTAGAGTGTTCAATAAGTGTTTATTTTGTTCGGTCAGCCCGCGACTTAAGGTGTGTTTTGGATTTTAGCTCCCTGTGTGATTGAATTTGACACACCTGCCGTACACTGGTGGGACATGGAGAACCATCGAAACCAGAATAGAGTGTGACAAAAAGCTCAGCAGTGTCCTCACCTTCCTAGACAACTTAAACAATAAAGCCACATGAACCCGTTCGGGGGTTGACCCGTAAAGGTGCATGTGGGTTATAGGGTTGTCCTGGCTGTGGAGGGTCGTAGCAAAGAGCAGGTGCACAGGTGTGTCATGCAGTTACCTGGAGCCCCGTACAGCCACCTTAAGGGACGATGTAACAATGGAACGTGCCATTGTCGTGCGAGTGGTAAGTGTTTCATGAGTGTTTGGGTATTACGATGTGAGAAAGAAACAAAATGGAATCTGGACAAAACATGCTTTTTTATTTAAAAAATGTTGGTTTTATCCTAATTTTTGCCCCAATATTACCAATTGGTTGATTTCCCCCAGGGAAAAACGCAAACTTAGAAAAATACTGTGTTTGCTGTGTTGGAATGATCAGCAAATGACTGACTCAAAAAAAACACACAGATGTGTGTCAGGAAAAATAATCCACAAAACATCTTCCACCACATGAATGCAAAACAACTTTCTCCACCTAAGCGAAAGTCACTTTATATTAGTGCACAATCTATGGAAGACAATAGAATTTCAGGGAAAATAAAAGTAAATATAGATTAGCAATATAATTTAGTCCAGTATGACGGGTCAGATTAAACTGTTTAATGGGCCGCTTATGGCCCCTGGGCTGTAGTTTTCCCACCCTGTTCTAGTCTTTCTCAACATCTCATTGCAGGTTGCTACAGTACTGATCTGCCTCAATTCCTCAACGTGTGCTGTCTGAATGAGTCCTCTTGTTGCTCTGACACCAGTAATCATGAAGTGCTATAGAAGAATCAAGTAAAACTACTATTTTTACTTTTATGTTTTAAGTCGAGCACTCCAACCTAATGACAACAAACTGTCTGATTCTAGTCATCTGTTAATAGGAAGTTTCTAGGAACACCCTAGGGCAGGGGTCTGCAACCTGTGGCTCCAGAGCCACATTATCTCTCCATGGTGGCTCTTTGGACAAACATACAATAAGTCATGGAGACTGCTGACCCAGCCATATCAACAGTCTGAGTCAGCTGCTCCCTGCTAAGAGTTACCTAACCAAAATCTACTTCAAGAAAACAAATAAACAAAGCCTGCAAATCAAGACTACCAAGGTCCAACTCCAAACTAAAATAAAAACCCAGCAGTGTAAGACTGCTGAGGACAAAGAGGGGGGAAAGAACAACAAAAAGAAAGAAAAAGAAAATAGCCTTTTTTAAAGTAAGGATTAATTCATTCGCATGTATTTAATTTAGATTAGTTAAATTAAAAAAATGATGGTAAAGGTGCACATAGATGATAAATTATGTAGGTTTTTACATCCCTGTCAACCTGAAGACGTCTTGTTTGTTCAACGCTACCTCCAGAATGAACAGGCTTAATAAAGCAAAACTTTGGTGAAAAGTTTGATCTTTTATGAGTTAAAATCACATATTATCTTATGCTGCACAACATTGGCTACTAGCTGTTCAGAGCTGAACTGAGATGATCCTGCTTGGCACAGAGTCTTTTATTTTGAAAATAAGTATAAAAACCCCACACATTTTGAGAGATGCAATGTTCTTTTTATACATTTGCTTTTGTTTGTGCCAAAAAATAGACATAATTCGTATGTATTATTAAAAAAGGTAATAAATGCAAATACAAATTTCTTAAAGGCTAAAGTAAGGTTTTGATCAGTAGAAAACGAGCCCAAATGGATCTTTTACTGTTAAAGGTTGCCGACCCCTGCTCTGGGAAGAAGGGGGTTACAGTGTGTGACGTCATCAGCTGTGACTCGCCTCTCAGTGCTCGGACCAGAGCGGAGTCCGTCCATTTTTCGCTGCAAAGGACGTGTCCGTACGGAGGAGCGGCGGTCAGGAGGTCGGACGGCTTGGCCTCCATCTCGGTAACAGCCGAAGCTGACCGTCAGAGACCTGCTTCCTACAGCGACTGTTTATTTTAGAGCTACCGGTACTTTTCCCTCCACAACATTGAAGTCTCTTCGTTGGTTTAAGTCTGATCGCGGACCTCTCTGTGTAGCTCCACGTCGCCCTCTGCAGGACAGGCGGACGCGATACCACCATCTGAGCTGCAAACATATTGCATTATTCAATAAAAAAAATGACATACCCTTCTTTTTTTCTTTCTTTACCATTTTCTAATAACGACATATACAATCTCATTATCATGAGAGAATAAGATAGAAACTTGTTTTCTTTCAATAATGAGATTGTGTTGTTATCACGAGAAAATGGGGGAAAGAAGTAGACTTTCGTATATCCCAATGTTTTTTTGTAGTAATGCAGAAAATTTATTACAATCTGAGTTAATACTTAAAAAAATTGGATCAGCCAGCTGAGCTCATGCTTGCCTCAAAGTTTGCTACAGAGACAGACAGGGACTGCCGACAAAGTACACAAAAACATTAAAGACAAAAAAATTTCTGTTTTGTACAACGCAAAAAAATAATCAAAACTTCATCGGACACACACATTGCTGTTGATACAGATTCCACATTAATTATAAATTAATCAAAATAGATTTACTCTTTCCCTCATACTCAACCACAAATGACAGAGCAAGGCTATCTAGATGTTTCCTTGTCCCTTTGCTACCCCGTTTTATTTTTGAAATTTCTTGTTGTAGTTTGTTGTTAGAAAAACAATGAAAAAAAAAAAGATCTTGAAAAACATACAAAAAAAGTAAAAAAACAAA
>NC_050517.1:1203470-1214930 GCF_002922805.2 Oryzias melastigma
AAAAAAAAAAAGGGGGGGGGGGGCACAGCATGTATAATATGATAGGCTGACATGAACCTGAAGAACAAAAGCCATCCTCATGAAACCATGGCAACCCCCATAAGACCTGATGAGTCCTGCAGTACCGACCCCACCCAGCAGGCGTCGTTGCGCCATTGCGCCATTGCGCCATTGCGCCATAGCAATCTGAGACTCCTTTTCACTTTGACTCCGTCAGACATTCGGCAGCTGTTCTTCAGTGCAAGTGTTAAACAGGTGTGTATAAGTTTCACAACAAGCTAATAAATAAATTAGGTGTTCATACTTGCTCTCTTTTTGTATAAAAATGCGACTTTTTTTAGTTCTCGACAAACAACTGAACATTAGCTAGCTAGGTAGCTAGTGCACGTGCCAATTCGCCTCGTGGGGTCAAAATGTCGGACAATAACTAAAATTTTGTGTTTGTTTTCAAGCGGCGGAGTGGATTCACTGACATGTCAAAAATCTTCATCCAAAAGGTGAGTTAAGCTGGTTTATTTTATGCAGCATCTTGTAGTTTGTTTTCCTTTCGTTTATTTAGTTGTTTGTTCATTACTGTACTTGCTGGTTTATGGATTCCATTTAGTAATAAAAACCAAGAATGGAAATGTCACGGACAATTTTACTTTAGTTTGCACTTTTTAAGTTTTCCATAAATTCAAATTTACATTTCTTGAATTCTTTTTTCTTTTCTTCTTCTTCTTTCTTTCTTTTTTTTTTTAACTTTACTGTCCAAAACATACAGAACAACAAACATTATTCCATGGCAAGTCAGGGATACATATTTGTCCAATAGAAGACAGCAGAGGGAACAGAAAAACAAACAAACAAAAGTTGAAAAAGCTCACATATGATTTTGTTGTTTTGTAAACTCATTAACAGAGATTTCTTTAAATAACGAATACAATTTTCCTAGTGAGATTAAGTAACATTTGGTCTATAGATTCAAGAGTCTGATTGTCCACGAGCTGATAGGGAGCAGAATAAGTGAGTCTAGAAATCCCTTCTGCTTTTTGAAAGTAAGCTTAAGTCCCTTTGAAACCACTAAGTCTTGACAAAAAAGTGACTATAGACCCTGTTCAGTTTTTTTTTTATACCTCGCTGACATAATGATTTTGCAGACATGATGTGGATTACAGTGGGTCGTGTTTCTTTCGGTATCTGCAGATTGAGAGTCCTTCTTGCCTCTGGTGTCGAGTGATTCAAGAACCTGGTGTCGACACAGAGACAGCAGAACAATATTCCAAGCTTCAGGCTCGAATGAACCTTTTCTACAATGACTTGACCCAGGACCAGTCGAGGCTGATTCCCACTTCGTTTGAGGAAAATGAGGTATTGCATACATGATTTTTTTTTTTTTTCTAGCACTTTGTTCATCACAGATCCTGCTGTTGGAGTCGGCTGTGTTTCTGAGGGACAGGGGGGGAATGTAGCAGTAGGTAGTGAAATGTCAGTGATGATGACAAACACACAAAGCCACTGTTTATGGTGCATCTCAACCAGAAATTCATCAATCTAAATAAAATTGAACCAGAGCTAATGAAGTGACCCTTATCATAGATTTAAAAATTAAATCCTTGATTTTTTTTTAACTCAAAAATAGAAAGTGCACCTTAAATTCTGTTTGTATTCTGTTCTAGATTTATTTTCTGTGGTAAAACATCTGTCTTTTCCAGGGAGTTGTGCTGAAATGTGTGCTGGTGTCTTCTCAGGTGTATGCTGTGTTCTGGGAGGAGAGGAAGTTTTGGTGTCGCGTTGTGGTGAAGTCCATCACGGTGGATTCAGTTACCTGTCTGGCCTGCTGCTTCCTGGTCGACTATGGAGAAAGAATCGTAGTTTCTTCAGACAAGTACGAGCAGAGACAAATACCTATGATGCTCTCATAAATTCATCTCACTGACACAAATATATTTCATTTGTTATTGGTGTCTGTTTTCACCTCCTTTGAATGTTGAACTGATCATGAACAGACCTACATTCTGTGCTCTTCTACCAAGGATCCGGCTGACAGTTCCTGACTTTCTGCAGCTGCCTTTCTGGGCGCAGAAGTTCCACTTGTCTGGAATCAAACCAACAACACTGCGGGTTCCTTTTCTGGAGGAGAAGGCCGAGCTCATGTGAGATTTGTTCTTTAGATTTTCGTGGTTCCTAAACTTTAACGTTTTTGGGCAAAACTTTCTCCTTTTTGGTCTGAAGTCCATCCAGTCAGTGGGACATCTCTGCCACACTTTACCTGCACAGTCTGCTCAAAGGTAAGCACTAATGTGTTCATTTGTTTGTGTGTTATGGATTTAGCTGATTTTTTCTTCTCTAAATTGATGAGTGTGAAGGTTTGTGTCTTGTGTTCCTGCAGCATCTCTCTCCATGGAGGCTGTGCTGTTGGAAAGTGAGTCAGACTCAACTGCTATAGAGCTTTATCTGTCCACTGGGGACTTCAAGGTCAGACTCTTTGTTACCCACTTTGTTTTTGATGACACTGTAAGTTCTTCTATTACACTGACGGTTGGTTGTTACTTCTTCAGATCTGTGTCAACGACGAGTTGGTGTCCAAGAAGTTTGCATATTACAGCGAAGAGTCTGGACGAGGTGGTCTGGATCCATGGGGCAGAATTCCTGTCAAATTCTGCTCCATCTTAACCCAAATTGACTCAGCGTCTTCCATCAAGCTGGAGGCCGTTAAACCTCCACCAACGTCTGGTAAGCACACATTTGAATCTCCAGTTCCTCGCGTAAGAACAGGATGAGGTTATTGACTTGTTGTGAAGACCACAGATCTAAAGAGCTAAATACATCCAGAGTTCTTGATGCTTGTTTACTGATTTTCACAGCTCTTTATGCATTACCTCTTCATTCAATTTTCTATTAACCCACCAATGAAATACTGGCTTTTGGCTTTTAGATTGTCACAAAAATTTAAAGATGCATTAGTAAATCAGTCAGTGTTTAAAACAGGCTCATTTTTTTACATGATTGACCCTCGACTGGCAATTATTCCTTATTATTTAGCTTCCTGGATATGTCTGCTAACAGTTTAAAGGAAGATTTATGCAACTCAGTATTAGGTCTACCATTAAAGACAAAATAAATATATTAGAATAAAGCAAAACATTTAACTAATTCATTTCTTTGGAGAATGTCATAAAAATGCAAGAAAAACTAGTGCTGGTTTCTGGATGGGATGCTGTCCTGAATGTACTCTTATTATTTTTGGATTGGTGACTAATTTATCATTTTTTCATGTCTTTCTGATTGTTTACCTTCAGTAAAACCAGAGCAGCCTTTGGAAGTGGAAGCAGAGGATCTGCTGGCATCTTACCCTCAGGTCTGCAGGATTCTTTGCTTGTTTAATCTTCCCTAAAATGTGTTAAAATGCAAATGTATCATTTTCCTGAAGCTGGAAGTAAGTTGTTTTCTATGGGTCACATGACATCCGGTCAGTCCAGTTCTCTTGTACAGTCAATGATCGGACCATAAGGTCCATGCTGATGTATCCACTTGCAGACAAATAGATCCATGACCTTATTTGTTTTCCTTGTCTGAGCTGGAATCTGGATCAAAACTGTACAGCTGGGTGGTTCTGATATTGCTCACTATTTTTGTTGCACCGGTAATATTAGTTTGGGGGGATGAGGGGCTGTAAGCTAGCAGGAGAGCGTATGAACAGAGAGCTCTCAGTAACTCATCTCTGAGTTGATGCATGCAACTCAGAGATGAGTTTCTAATGAACTACTGTTGATCTACAGGAACTATGTCCCAGAAAATCAGATTTTTTTTTTTGTTTAGTTTTTTTTAATTTTGGTTAAAAGCAACATAATCATATTTAAACGATCGCTGGGAACAATTTTACAAAAGATGATCAGAATTGGTTTTAACAAATTGTCCTCCAACATGAAGAAATCAGTAAACGTGAATTTAGGAGCTGCAGCTTTCATCCTTTAAACTCTGATCTGTTTGATTCTGTAGGACGATGGTTGTGACTTGGAGGTCCTGGAGAAGCAGCTGTCATCAAGCAGCATATCTATGAGTGACCCAGAACCTTGTTCTGCAGTGAGGTGAGGTCTTTGGTTCAGTGTCACTCACTCTTTCTTTTTTATGTTTTTGCAAAGATGTTTGTAAACTCGTTCTTTTGAAGCTATGTAAAGTATCAAGAAATCAGAAACTAAGATGACCTAATAAGTCCAGTTGTAACGAGACCAGCTTGCAAAAAACCGGCCCTACATCTAGTGACCATAAAGCCTGGTGATGCCAATGAAGGTATCACAATTCCATTAACAATTTTATTGTTAATGAAATGCCTCTGGAGATGGAGCATCTCATTTTCAAGTTGGTCCAAAGTAATACAACAGAGACAAAAAGAACAAGACTAATTTAATTATTTATTTAGGTTGATTGAGAACAATTTCTCATTTGCAACAGCGACCTGTTTAGGCTGTAGTGTTTAGCAATTCAGAGTGAGTTTTTATTTGATTGTTATTGCCCAAACTCACATCTGTGTGTTTTGAGAATTGAGTAGCAACAACTCTACAGGTACGGTTTGAGTTGGACAGAAAACTAAAATTTCCTTTTTGTTAATTAATTTTCTTTTGCGAAAGCTAAAATATGATGAGAAATAAAATGTTTTTTCTTTGAAATGTATTTTTAATTTAAGTGTTTGTGGGAAATTTTCTCTTTTAGTGATTCATTAGAAGACACAGACTCTTGTTTGGCTGCGTCTTTGGGGAAAAACCAGGATCTATTCAGGTGAGAGTGAAACTTTAGAGACTAAAGTTTAGAGGAAACATGGATTTTACAGTGACTTCATTATTTTCTGCTGTGCAGGTTCCTAAAGCATCTGAATCCTGACGACAAAACCCAGCATTCTCTTCCTGGGGTGAGTACTAGTACTTCATAGCCATATTTCAATATTAAAAAAAGCCCACAAGCTCCTATTCAGTTAGGATACTGCTACTACCTGTACTGGGGTGGTAAGGCTGGCTCTGTGCTCAGCTCTAGATTATTCAGCACACTATGAGCAGCTGACCGGAAGAAGTTTGACTGGGAAAACAGTTCAAATCTGGCATGGATTAGTGTGAATTACCTTGTCTGAGTTGAATTTAAACACTTTAAAATGTAAAGTTGGATCTAATCCCTACTTCACTTTTTTATTTTTGACCAAATTTCCAGCTCTGTCTTACTTGGTGAAGCAGGAATATGGCTGGATATTATTATTCAATAATATATTTTATTATTTTATGAATCATATTTTTGATATAAATTGATATATAAAATGAAACAAAGAGGAACATTTCCTTTTTGAAATGAGAATTGTTTTAATTAAAACTTGACTTAAGGCAGCTGTTTGCCTAAGAAGACAAATGGTTTATTTTCACATAAAAAACTGATTACTATACAAGTTTTTTTTAGGTAAAACTTAATGTGCTGTTGATTATTTGACTTGTTTAAATCCAATCTCTATACAGGATAAAGAATTGCTTTTTGTTTTTAGGTGGGTCTTGATGAAGAATTGAACATGTGTCGACCTGTGCAGAAGAACAAACACTCAACTACGTGGACCGAACAAAAACTGTATGAACGCTCCACAAACACATCACTGTTTACTCATCACTAAAGTCATTTTCCAGAGTTTTTGATTATTTTAGCAGACATTGTTCTAGCTGGTGTTCACTCCACATTGAGTCTCAAAAACAATCCAAATATCACCATCTGATAAAGTTTTTTAGCATTTACATTCTTGCTGTGTAGGCCAATGATGGAGGCTCCTTGTTTGTGTGTTTGTTGTCTCTGAATTTGTTTTGTGGCTGCAGCAGTCTGAAAGATGAAGCTGTTTGCAGCAGTGAAGGAGAAAATCCAGCAGAGGAGGAGAACGGGTACAATTACACTCAAGACTTCAAACTGCACATTCACCACCTTCAGAAAGTTCCTATTTTGTTGGGTCACCGTTCCTGTTCTTCAACAGTCCTGGTAAACTAATAACGTCTGGACGGGCAGAAGCAGGGAAACCCTTTTGTGGTCGAAAAGACTTGGCGAGCTCCTGGTGAGCTGCAGCTCTGACAGAAACTCTTTATAGTTACTTCTGGACTCTGTTATCCAAAAAATCCTTTCCACCTTCTATTAGTCTGGTCCATCATTTCTGCTCCAGAAATACTATCAGGAGCATTCAGAAATGAAGATCCACTTCTGCTGCAGATTTCTTTTGTAATGTATTTCAAATATTTCCAAAGGAGAATTACATTTGTAACATGGATCTTAAATCTGATGCAGCTTTTTGGAGTGGTTGAACCCCGGACCCTCTAATCCAGATCAAGAGGATTCAGATGACGCAGTGAGTCTGCTTTCACAATTTTGCCGTTCCCTTGTGTGAGTTTGGTTGTCTTGAACATTGTGTCTGGACTTTTCCAGGCTCCCCACTGTGATCCATGCCTGAGTGGGGTTTTGGTGCACTCTTCCCTCCCCGTAGAAGCCTGCAGCAGTCTGGAAGACGCCCCCGTCACTTATCCTCTCCGTCGGGTAAACCTACATGTGGTTAAAGTCTTTTACAGATGGTGATTAAACGAGGAAAAACCTACGAGACGGTAGAACATTAATGTGATCTTCAGTGGGTGCAGTGGGTGCAGTGGGCCATGATGTTCTGTTAACTTAAACATTATTTTACGGGCTTTCATGTGTTTATGCTCTTTTTTTATTTGTCCTATTTAATGTTGAAAGAAATACTTTGTGAAATGTTTGTTTTTATGGTCTTTAAGTCTAAAAATACTAACTTTACTCACCTTTGACAAGCAGGATATGTTCTCTGCGGTTCATTTTTTTAAACAATTTTTTTTTTCAATTAACATTTTTCAAAAAATTAAATAATATTGTACAGTAAGAAGAGAAAACACAAATGAACAGAAAGAAGCTTTATTCAATTTAAGAGACAGAAGTGAAAGTAACCCGGGAAACTGATTCGCTGTGGCGACCCCTAAAGGGAAAAGCCGAAAAGAAGAAGAAGAAGAAACTGAAGAGTTTTAAGACTGGTTTTAAACGATGTTCCAGAGTCTCTGTTACAATTTTGGGGAAGAGATCATTCTAGAGTCCGGGGCTACAGGAGAAGAATGTTCTGCCCCCTTTCCTGACAAGCCAATCAGAATTAAATGAAATGGATGAGATCTAAAAGCACATGGAAGAGTGAAGATGTCAAATGGACAGGAATAAAAAAAAAAAAAAAAAACAGATGCCATTTTTTTGAAAAAAGGTTCTGGAAACTGACCTTCAATTTAACTAGGGACCGGGGAAGTTCCTGAGGTAGAGGTAATGTGGTGATGAGTGACAGAGTTCAGAACAAGCTGAAGCTTATTCAGATTTTCTGAAGAAGACAGAAGAGAACGTAAAGCATCGCTTATCAGCCCGAGGCTGCTTTTCTCTGCCTCAGAACCCAGTGGAATTAAGTACATTTACTTAACTGGAAAATTACTGTAGATAAAAGAATGTAAACAGTGGAGCTAAAGTGTTAATAAAATAGAAAATATCTAACCGATTAGTTAATTTGACAATTAACTTAATGGGCTATAATGCACTATATTTTGTTGAGTAATACTATTGCCTTTCATTCAATATCTGACATTCTGATCTGTAGTAAGCTAATAGTCAACGTGACATATATAGAATATACTGAACATTTGGACACTTTGACAAATGCTGTCTAAAGTAATCCTAGTATAAAATGATATTTTCATGGCAATTTTTTTTTATAGTTCAAGAGTAGAATGTTTTTCTTTGTTTTTCTAATGACCAAACTTGAGAGTTGAGGCCTCAACTGTGTGTGCATTTCTTGCCTCTCTGAAAGTTAGTCAGACTCCTGACTGGATCCCTCGTAGATTCTGTTTTTGAAAGCCTGGCATCAATAGCATCAGTGTACTGTGGTGTGTCAGCTTCTTTGTTGATGCCTTTGAAGAAAAGTACGGCTTATCATGGCGTCTGGTTGTCTTCAGGCGCTGCTTAAACAAAAGTACGGCAGCCTGTCTTCAGCTGACTGCTACAGTTGGCCGGCTGTGGCCCAGGGGAACAGCACTGTGATCATCTCCCACAGCTCTGACCAGCCACTCAGTTTCCTTGCCCCCATCCTAACCCACATCCTGTTGAACTCTCTGTACACCCCCCGCATGTCAAGCTTAGGGGTGAGTTCTAAGACTGAAGATGGCTGAAAGCATATTTTTAATCCATTAACAAAGTCCTTCACGGATGTGAACCATCAGTCCTGATCTGATCCTGCCGATGTGTTCCTGTCCAGCCCATGGTACTGGTGCTCTGTCCAGGCTGGGAGAGGGTCCAGATGGTGTTCAGTGTGCTGGAAGAGACCAAGGTTTCTGAAAGCCTTCATCCGGACGTCGCTCTTCTGGGGGTGGGCAAGGACCAAGCCAAAAATTTTAAACTTCCCAAAAACTGTAAGGGTCCATCAATCTGTAGATCAGTAGACCTGTCTTATCACTTGTTGTTCATCGTTTTGCTGTCCACCAGGCCTTATGTTAGTGACCACGCCGTTCACAATGGTCCGTCTGCTGTCCTGCCACTGCCGCCTCTTCCAGCGGCTGTACCACCTGGTGCTTGACGAGGCCGATCAGCTCTTCGCTCGTGCTCCTGATCAGGTACAGGCTGTTTATGATGACATCACGTCAGTGTCCAGCATAAAAAGTGGTATTTTCTAAATACTTGAATCATTATGAATGTGCTGTGTTTAATAGCCTCCTCTTCACATTATAGAGCAGGTTGTCGTGTCAGAGTAGAGACGTTTGTTGTTTACATCATCAGTTTTTCTGATTCAGAACATTACCAGCACAAACACCTGATTGCGCGTGTTACCTGTAGTCTGACAAATGTGCTTTTCTTCTAGATGAAAACCATCTTGCAGCACTTCCACAAAGTCGTTTCCACCGAGGAGAAAACCCTTTACCCTCAGCAGCTGGTTTGTGTGGCTAAAAGGTGGAGCCCCCAAATGGAGGCTATGGTGACTGCTTACATGCCGTACCCCAGCATCGTCATAACCATCCCTGAAGAAGCTGGTCTCTATGGAAACGTTCAACAGGTCAGATGATAAAAGGACTTGTTTTCAGATTCAGTTGAATTAATGTCTGTTTATTTCTGTAACAAACACACTGAGGAAAAGACATTGAGCATTTTAAAATGTAAATACAACCATTTCATCCTCTCTTTGAGGAGGTTGACCTGATTGCTTTTTTTATCACCGTAGATCGTCCTTATGACTGTGGAGAGCATGAAGATCTCAGTGCTGATGGGGGTGTTGGACTTCAGCCCCCTCGTCTGCCAGAAGACTTTGATCATAGCAAATTCTTCACAGGATGTAGATTACGTTTATGAGGTAATACAGTAGAAATAATGACTGGTCAGCACAGGTTTTGTGGAGACCTTTGGGACCTTCAGACTTCAGTGTTTCCTTAACAGGACATTAAAATCCCTAATTAAGAGAATCTTTTGCTGTTTTTGATTAGTGGACTCAGCTTTATGCCCAATTTTTTTATCTCTTGTAAAACCTTTTGATCCTCATGGAGGTCAACAAGGATTCATGCTCTGTTTGAGAAATGATAATCAGTTGTCCGTACGGATCACTAGCCACAATTTGGCCCACGTGTGGACCGTCAAATACATGTACTTTACGCCGTCTTTGTTTTAACATGCGTCAAAGTTGCTTCTTGACACTTATCCCACCCTGAAGCTCCCGCCGCATGTGGGAAGAGCTTCTGTCAAACACATTTCTCAAACTCATCATGGAGGACGCAGAAACTGAGAAACCCAGTTTATGTATTTTGAAGAGCTGAATAAAAGCATCGATACACGTCTCCGTGTCTGCGTTCAGATCTCCCAGTGAGGTGCAGCCGCTGTCCTGGAGCCGCTGCTCCTGCAACGTACCGTCAGAGAAAGGCAGTATGGCAAGCCAAAAGGATCAAAAATCTCCAGGAAATATATAGGAAAATATTTAAATGTTCCCTCGATTAGTTTCGGTACCACAATTATTACCCAAAAAAAAATTTTTTTTTTAACTTTTTCATTTAAGATTTAATTTTGACATTGGGGTGGGGGGTGGGGCCAAGGGAAAAATTACATATTTAGCATTCTTTTCTCTCAGTTTTTGTAGATTTGGTCTCCAGATATGTGAATGTAGTCAGAAACTACATGTTTTTAGGTTTTTGTTGATGTTCAGACTTCAAAGACAAGTGAGTGTATATTTATGCTTTAAAGTACTTTATATATGTTTTCTCAAATGTATGTTTTAAAGCTTTAAAAAAAAAGTAATTTTAGCCTTTTATCCTGTTTCTTCCTGTTGTTTTTCTTTTTTACTTTTATTGATCCGTAAAATGATCCGAAGTTTTGTGATGTGTTAACACCACTAGTTTGTGCATGTTTCTGTATGCGGGCTTTGAAAGTGTCTGCTGCTGAAGGTACAGTTCTGTTGTAGGGTACATAAACAAGTAAAAATATCTTATCAAATAAAGGAAAATAATAAATACATAAAGAAGATATAAGAGAAAATGTCTTTAGAAATAAAGAAGACCCTTTTTTTATACTAAAGTTTTTTGACAGTTGCTCTTTTCTTTCATGTTGACTATCCATTGTCCATTGTCATTTTCATAATCCATTGTCAGCTTTTTAAAGTTGAATATAGAGCAATAGAGTAAGATTTAATTAATGTTTCTGATTCTGTTCAGGCTGTGAGCAGCAAGTCAGCATTCTGTCTGAAGACCCACGAGGGCTTAACCCACCAGTTTGACTCTGTCGTTCAGCAGTGGAGCAAAGACATTGGAGCTGGTTCTCACCTTATTCTAGGTAAACTTCCTCAGGAAGACACCAAGTGTTGTTGTCTTTTTCTGGGTCTCAGCCTTCCTTCATCATTCCTTTGTCCTCTGCCCTGCAGTGACCACAGATGAATGCCTGAAGTGTCTCGGCATCAGAGATGCAACATGTGTCGTTCATTATGAATTTCCAGCAGCACGCAAATGGTTTGGGAGAAGACTGTTCTGCATGTTCAAAAACTTCAGGAACCTTTCTAAGCAAGTAAGACACGGTCCACTGTCCATTTGCACAGATTACAACCTAGAGGGTAATCCAAGATGGCACATGAGGTACACTAAACTTTATGCTGCAGAACAGCTACAGTCAGGAGACCACAAGTTCCCTACTCCTCTTCATTCAGTTGCATCCACTTGCAGACTCAAAGATTAATGAATGTCTTTGTTTTCATCGTCTGAGCATTTGGCTCATACGTAGCTGTACGGCTTGATAGCTCTGGTATTGCTCGCCATTTTTGCTGCACTGCTAATGGTTGGGGATGTGAGGGGCTGTAAACTAGCGTAAAAATAGAGCTTTCAGCTATGGGTGACGAGAAAAGGGGTGGAGTCCCACCTACATCTCAGAGGTGAATTTCTCACTGCTGCTCTGTATTGCTGTGCCACG
>NC_050517.1:1215050-1234079 GCF_002922805.2 Oryzias melastigma
GAATGTCTTTGTTTTCATCGTCTGAGCAGCATTTGGCTCATATGTAGCTGTACGGCTTGATAGCTCTGGTATTGCTCACCATTTTTGCTGCACTGCTAATGGTTGGGGATGTGAGGGGCTGTAAACTAGCTTAAACATAGAGCTTTCAGCTATGGGTGACAGGAAAAGGGGTGGAGTTGTTCCACGCCAACAGTCCCACCTACATCTCAGAGGTGAATTTCTCACTGCTGCTCTGTATTGCTGTGCCACGATTAGTCAACCAATCACCTACCAATCAACTAGTAAAATAGTAGACGATTAATTTAATAGTTGATTAGTCGTTAGTTTATATTATAAGGAGTTGGAGTGTAGTAAAGTTGAAAGTTATAATGGCGTAATGCTAGCTTTTTAGACTATTTTGGAGTTTAGCTAATATTTCAGCTGCATGCTAGCTATTTTGGCTAATTTAGGCTTTTTTTGCTTTTTAGGCTAATTTGGCATTTAACTGATATTTTATCTGGCTATCAGTTTCAGTGTTTTCAGCTATCAGCTTCAGTGTTTTTAGTTATCAATGTCGGTATCTTCAGCTATCAGCACTAATATCTTCAGCGGTCAAATTCAGCTTACAGCATTCACTGTACCATTTTCAAAAGTAACGTTATGCATTTAGTTCTTAGTTGGTTTAAGGCTAATGATGATTAAGATGTGTGCTTTACATCTAGTTTGCACATGACCCGATTAGTCGACTAACTGGAAAGAAAAATTGGTGATTAGTCGACTATTAAAATAATTGTTGGTGGCAGCACACCGCTCTGCAGAATCTGTCCTAGAAAACAACAGGACTTATTAATTTTGGCTAAAAACTGCATAGTAATAATTAAAAGACAGCTTTGTTTTTTACCCTTTCTTGAAATGCCACACTTGCATGTAAAGCATAGACTGTAAAGTATCAAGTGTAAAGTGAGAGACTTCTAGGGTGTTTATCTGTCATTATAAGCTCCACTGATTAAAATAATGGGAATAAAATACATATCCGATTCCAATCTTCCGCAGACCCAGCGCTGCTCCAGTGTTGCTCGCTCCGTGCTGCTGGTCTCAGAGAAGGACTCTCGCCACATCGTTGGTGTTATGCGCTACCTCAGACGGACCGATGCCCTGCTTCCTCCAGAGCTGCTGGCCTTCGAGCAGGGGGTCCTGAAAGCCCGTGACGAGCAGAAAATGAGTCGTCCTCTCTGCAGCTACCTAAAGAGCTTTGGAGTGTGCAGGTCAGACACTTCTCACTAGAGACAAAAAAATGTGAATCTTAAAAAGTTTAAGAGCGCTGTTTGAGGAAACTTATTATTTTCTGTCTTGTGAGAAAAAAAATGTAGAAAGTTTTTTTTTTATTAGCAAAACATAATCTTTGTTTGAGAAAACATTTTATTTTCTGTCTTGTGAGAAAAAATAAATTATCAAGAAAGTTTTTTTTATTAGCAAAATATAATCTTCGTTTGAGAAAGCATCTCATTAAATATTTTTTCTCTTTAAATTAAAAGCTATCAGTAAGAGCTACTTTCTCACCTTATTGGCAGATTTTTTTTTCTATATTTTTTTTAAATTTCAAACACTTTACTTACTCTAGGGGGTGTGTTTTTGTTGTGGAAAACAAAACATTCTGTCATACCTCAAAAGTATTTAAAAAAAAAAAAAGAAAATTTACTGGTTAAATTAGTGTTTTTCTGCATGTGACAGGAGTCCCTTTCTTTGCAGAGACAGCAGTGTGTGTCCTGATCGACACACATTCTCTCCTCTGCTGGATCGGTCTACACTCCCTGCAGCTGGAATCATAGAAGTGAGCTTGGTTGATCTCTTTTCCTTCATCACTCCTCAGCAGTTGACACATCCAGGTTTAGTGCTGGTTGATCTGTAAACCAAATGGTGAATATGGCGATTAAAAAAAATGCTTTGCAGTTTTGCTTTGTTAATTCAGGCCTTCTCATTACTTCATAATATAGATTCATCTGTGAGAAGGAATTCAAATGTGGATTTAACTGGTCTGCTATCTTCTAGGTTGTTCCTCTCTTCATAAAGACTGCATCAGTGTTTTGTGGCCGTTTGGTCAGGAAGGAGGACAGGGAGTTTGATGAAATGGTCTCTGGCATGGCTTCTTATTATGCTGACAAGAAACCAGAAGCCAGAGATCTTCAGGAAGGAGGGTTGTATGCTGTTCAGGAGGAGGACTTCTTCCACAGGTTTGAATACAACTTCTACTTATTAAACAATTCTCTAAGAAAATCATCTCAATAAATATAACAGTAGATTTTTAAGGTGAGTTAACCCTTAAACAACAGAGATGTCGCAGACGACACCTGAATACTGTTTGATGTAACGTAACTCTTTGACCGTTTACACAATCAATGTGGATCAGCTGACACAGAGAAAAGCAGCTTTTCATCTTGACTTTGCACTTTGATACAACACATACATTTGCCGCGATATGCAGCACATTACTAAAGTGATGTGTGTGATGTCGGTTCTGGAGCTGAAACCCCATAGGTTAACCTCTTTCGCCTGATGGCAGTCATGTCCTAGGACAGTGTTTTTCAACCTTTTTGAGCCTGGGTACGCTTCTTCCTCAACAAAAATCCCTTTTTAAAAAGTGAAACTATGTTGTCTGAAGTGATGAACCATCATTCCTCGATCTCACATGCATTCTTTGTAATAACTGAGGCACAAAAAATTTGAAGTTGCAGCTGTTTTTCTCTCCAGTTTATCAAAATGCAATTTCATGTAACCTTACAAAAACCAGATCAAATTACCAGTACATTCTTTCTAAACGATAAAAAAAGGGTACTTAATGCCCATTTTTGATATAGTTTATACTGAAGATTAAACTTAAGATATATTGTTAAGGGGTAGGATTAAAAAAGTTTTGACTTGTTCTTACTCCATTTTGAACTACATATTAAAGTGTTTTATTTATAATTTCACTAAAAATTTTCCTCATTGTTTTTTTTGTTTTTTTTCCAATCATTTCCAATGTATTGTTCAAAATAAAAGACTTACTAATTTATTTACATGTTTTTATCAAGGTTTGTTCCAGAGCAATTTTTGAACAAATTTATAATTATAAATTTTTCATTTCCCGCAGCACACCTGACTGTCTCTCACGAAACAGTGTTGAAAGTTTACTGCGATATGGACTCAAAGTCCCACCCCCATGTAAAATTAGGCTTAACAATGAAAACTTGAGAAGTTTTAATTTAAACTGCAAACTGAAAGCAAAGGAGGAAAGAAACAAACAAAAAAAGATGAAGTTGAAAATATAAACCGCAGGTGTCACAAATAATCATTATTTCTCATTTGGTAACTTTTCAGGTTTAAAGTTTTTTATTTAAGTTTCAAATTTACTGTTTCTGCTTTTGAGTTTAAAACTAGTCAGTTTTTTTTTCAAATGTACACTCTGATTTTTCATTCACTTTAAGCTGATCCTGATTCAACCCCATAAATAACTGCATACAACAGCTGAGACGTTTATCCAGCATTCAGTGTCATGAACAGCTCCTGTTCTGACTCATATTTGGATCTTCGTTTGTTGTGTAAGAAAGACGGGTATAAAATGGACAGATGTCTGACTGACTGACCCATATGTTGTGTTGCTGTGTGCTTTTGGCAGGGTGAAGATCCTGTCTTTGCCCAAAAGTGACGGGAGTCTGTTCTTCTGCGTCTATGTCCGGTTCATCGATGTTGGCAGAGAAAAGGAAGTCAAGTCCTATCAGATCTTAAAGCTGCCGGAGCACTTTCATTCCCTTCCCGAGCAGGCCGTGGAGATCACGGTGTGCGGGGTGAAGCCTGCTGATGCCGAGATCGACTGGCACCCCAAGGTTTACCCCATGATTTCTTATCATCTCACTTCACCTGAGTTAATAAGTTCTAGAATTTGTTAAAAGGAAAGGTCAATTAAAAAGTGGAACACTGAGAGGAAATAAATTAGCAGACAGAAGAACAGGAAGATGCAGCGCAAGGTGAAGACTTTTTAAAGACTTGTATGATGCGTTGGACACAAAGGAGGGAGAGGTGGATCTGTACAGGTGAGATAGAGTTCATCAGGTTAGGAGGAAGAAGGACAGAGTTGGAAATTGTTGACAGTTTCTACAAAAGTGACTAAAAGATGGGAGAACTTTGAAGATCTGATGACTGAAGAACATGTTGGAGAAAGTGAAGAAGAGATGACTTGTAGAACAGGAAGAAGCAGAGATCAGGAAGTGAGGAAGACATTGAAGAGGATGAAGAGGGGAGTTTTTCAACATCAAACTTGTGGAGGTTCTGAAGAGTTTCTGTCTGGACAGTTTAACCACGTCTTGAAGAGTGAGAGGATGATGAGGAATGGAAGATTCTGAAGAAGAAAGACGGGCAAAGAAACTAGAGGAATAAAACCGACAAATCACATTAAAATCATGGGAAAGAAGAGCGGAAGCTAAACTGAAGTCAGAAATGAACATTTGTGAACAAGAGTTTCATGCAGAGAAACAGAACCCCAGATGTAAAATTGACTTTGAAGATGTTTCTGGAGAAAAACAGATTGTCAGAAGGAGTGTCTTTGTGGATATAGAGAAAGTATGACAGGATCAGAGAGGGAAGCTGTGGTTTGAAGAAGTCTGGAGTGACAGAGAAGAATGTTGGAGTTGTTCAGGTGATTTAAGAGCTGAAGATATTGTGTAGGTGATGCAGAGGAGATACCAGGAAAGACGTCTAAAGGAAGACCAAAGAGGAGGAGCTCTAAGGTGGATAGTGTGAGTGGGGAGAAGAGAAATGGATGTAGGCCAAATATTAACCATGGCAACCCTAATGCTACATTCACACCAGGCTCAGATTTGCCCGTTCGAGCAACCTTTTTCAATAAATAATCTATGTAACCGCACATATATACACATTCCAGGCTGCCACGTTCAAAAATTCCTTTTGCGTCTCACTAAGAAAGTTTCTAAGTCAATTTTTGTGCTTTGCGTACAAGACGCAGCGATTGTGTGCGTGTCTGAGGTTAAACCAGGCTGAACTGGGATCAATCAGGGATTTGATAGTACTGTATGGAAGGCGTGCCTTTGAAATCATGGAAGTACCAATCGTTTGATAATCGGTCCTGAAAGAGACATTAATAATTGCGGTTTTTGCCCGGTTCTAATTATAACACCAAGTCTGTCATATTATCAGAATAGAGCTGTGAAAGAAGAAGCCTGGAGAAAGATTAAGAAGATTTTTGACATTTCGCACCAAGCCTCTTCCAACTGTGCAGTAGTATTGAGCAACAACAGATCTGTGTGAACATGACATGGTAAAAGTTGCGTTCTTTAATCCATGTTTAGCGCCTTCTTGAACACGCCACACGAGCCTAGTGTGTTCCTAGCATTAAGGGGGAGATGAAAGACAAAGATAATTCAATAAGAGAACTGTGAGAAGTGTTTAAAACATGTACCCTCAGACTGGAAACTATTGTCTCACGCCGAGAAAACTGACTGATTTTTCAAACATGGTGGACATTTTATTGTGCAGGTCATCAGAACCATCAGTCAGAAGATCCGAGGACTGCAGCACCGGGCCACAGCAGTTCTAAGCCTGGGAAACACTATTTTTGTTGATCCGATGGCAAGTTTCTCCTTTATTTGTTCTAATGAATTAAAGTTTTACAATTTAGGCTGTTAATAAATAAATAAATACATCCAGATATTCCTTCAAATTGTTTAATATGTTATTTTATTTTATGAGGTTTTTGCTTCTTAATATCAAAGATGTGTACTTTACAAACCATAAGGATTTGTATGCTGTTGTGTAAATTTAATCCCTTCATGTCTTAAATTTTTTTTTTTTGCAAAAACATATTCTTCAGGATTTTTTTTCTGTTTAATGTGATATTAAATTACTTGGAGTCCTGGATTACATTGTATGTTGTGAATTAGTGACAACGTGTGAATATCTTCAAACATTCAAACTAAATTGAGTTTCTGTCTACACCAAGGAGGGTGTATCCAGAGTCCTCTTAGTCTGACTTCTCTATGTTAAGTGTTTGCATTGTCTATGACAATATACTGTATGTACTCTTCTCTTAAGTTTGTAATCCATTTATAAAAACAGAAGTAAGGGCTGGTCCATGTTGAGGATCAGTTCTGCTGTTTCATATCAGGCCTCGAAGGGAGGCCTCTGTGAATAACAGGGCGATCGCAGCAGCCAAGCAAGGCAGTTACAGTACAGATGACTTGTTACTATTTTCAAGTTTCTATTTTATCATTGAATGGCAACAGATGTGGAGAATGTGATTTATTTCATTGGCTTAACCACAAACTCCTCTTTTTTTCCCCCTCAGGTCCGTGTCACTCAGGTGCCAGGCATGAAAACTCTCATCAATGAATACAACGTCCAGTTGGAGATTCTGAACACTGGAATGGGGTTTAGAAACCCAGATCATCTGGACCTTCTGAAGGCATTGTGCCAAGATGAAAAGGCTTGCAGTCACAAAGAGGACGTTCACCCATCAGGGTAAGAAGAAATGTTTCCTTGAGTGGCTCACATGTTAATGGACACTTTTGCTACAGCTCCACGGAAGCTGGACAGATGTTTTTTTTTTTTTACAGATTCTGGGATATGCTGTCATGTGTGAATGTCAGAACCACAGCAGAGAATGGAGAATCAAGTGAACCAAGGAAGTCTGTGGAGTCAACAAACAAGTCGTTGGTCCAGATACCCCCACCTCCTGAAGTACCCCTGGTCTCAGCTTGTGGTGACAAGTCACCGTTTGACAGCCGAACTGTTGGTTTGGAGAGATCCAGCGTTTCTGCTGAGCAGATGAAGAAGTTTTTGTCTGCAAGGTTTGTGTGTTCAAGCATCTACCGACAGTTTAAATTCAGAGTAGAAGATCAAACAAAGCCCTCACCGATTGAACCTCAACAGGCTTGAGTGTCTGACATCAGCCTCTCCATGGGGTTGGTCGACTAACCAGAAACCCTAATTTTCTTTCCACAGCATCAGTAATGGAAGAGAAAACGGTCGTGCAGGAAACCCATCCCTTTGTAAAAACGGTAAGCAAAGACACTTCTACTTCAAACTGTGGATCCAAATTTTAGGAGAGTTGTAAAGGACGTGCTATGTCTGAGGCACTTAGCAGTGATCTCACTTTAGAAATGTAGTGTTTGGTTTGGTTTATTTAGGTTTCATTGAGAAAAACTTGATGTAAACTCAAACCATAAAATAAGAGATGTACCAATCTGATCACATAGTTTCAGACTCGATTGGAATTGGATATTGTATCCCAATCAGGGATCAGATATTCAATATTAGTTTGATCAGGACTAGGGATGTGCCAGAATATTGATATTGCATTATATTGTGATACTTATTTATATTTATATTTGATTTTCTGTGCATTCTCACCTAGTATTGATCTTTTATTTTCATTTGAAGAGGCTGTAAAATGTTATATTCGTCATCCTTTAGTGAGACGTTCCTGGCTGTCACAGGCACCAATGTGCCTGATAGCTACTTGAATTATTTAATTTTGTTGTGTTGTTTACAACAATTTTCCCCTTAATAGTGGCAATGGTGTTAATGTTTACTATTGTTAACACTGAATTTGACAGATAATTCCAATTTAATTAGTGTCAATACTTGTCACAGACATAGTATTTGATTTGCATGAAAGTGTCCATTATTTGTTGCACAAAATAAGACACAAGTTGCTTTTTATGATTGTGTTAAAGCTAAAAAATAAATAGGGATATATTTTACCACAAAATATGTGTTCTTCTATGTAATGTGAGTTTTTAGATACAATTTTTACCACTTAAAAGAGCAGATGACATTTTTCCATGCAGGCTCACTGTGAGTGTGTGCTCACCAGTGTGTGTGTGGCTGCATGCTCTTCATCTGCGCCCCCTTCCTGGGAAATTCATGGAGCTCCTTCGGATTTAAAAGTTTTACATAAGTCAGAGCCTCCAAAGTTGCGATTGCTGAGCAGGTGCAGAGCGTGGAGGACAACATGAATGGAGTATGAAAGGATTTGTGATCATTTTAGTATTATGTATAATTGTTTATTTGTATTGAATCCTTTATTTTAGTAGTAAAACAGACAGTTTGATGTAAGTGCCAAAAAGAAAGCATAATTGGCCTTAAATAGCCTACCCTTAATTTATTGTGTTGAGAAAAAAAATTCTAAAAAAATGAAAATCTGGACTTTAAAACTGTAAATCGAATTGTGTCTTGACTGAATTGTTACATCCCTACGACTTTATATTTCAAACTTATCATTTCCAATAGAAACTTAATCAGAAGTCTCCATATCATGAACGGATCACAACATTTTTTTTGCCATAAAGCACAGTAAAACATGGCACAGATTCCGATTTTCAAGCTCAATAACCTAAAAAACGTTTGAAACTTAAAGAAAGTGTATTTTGGTTTCTCTTAATGGAACAGTGAACTTCAAAGGCATTTCAATTATTTATATATATATTTGTTGTATTGGTAGCAAAAATAGCCACAAGTCTACCCATCTGCTTGTTTTCTTTAACATTATTCTTTTTTTTTGCATTGATGAATGATATCCAAGTCTTTAGATATTTTATTATTTCTGGAACCTCCATTCCTTCCAGCTTGTTAGCATTAAGTTTAACACAGAATTGCCTTTCCATAGATGTTGTTTGTTTGAAGCTGAGTTTGTGTTCTTACAGTCAGCTATCTGTTTTTTATAGATGTGTTTAAAGGTGCCGATCGAAAATCCACAGGCCAGATTCCTAACAGCGGTCTGACGGACTGTAGAAACTCTGCAAAGAGGTGAATATAAAAAGCATTTCAGTTTCCAGGAGAGTGAATGTTGAATGGGACACATTTACATCCAATTACCAGGTTTTCTGAGTTAAATATACGTCAGCATAGAAGAATAAGAAGACGAACCAAAAAATATATACAAAGGAGATTATGAAAACTACCATCCTTTTGGCATTTTACAAATGTAGAGCCCCTAACAAAAAAAGACCAATCAGAGCAGACATCTCAGGTTCTGCCTACCTTTGTGTGTCAGTTTCCCTGTGAAGCTGCTATGAAGCTAATTCTATGATGGGGCACATTGGTGAATGTGTGAGTGATGGGTTGAATAAGGACGAAACTGTAAATCACTTTGAGCCTTGAAGAAATTAGAAAAGTGTTACATAAGCAGACCCCTGCTTACCTCTTGCTGTATAGTCTGACTACTTTGGCAAAGCACCACAATTTCTCAGATCGATGAAGATTCTTCAAAATCATGTTTTTTGTATGTGAAAAAGTATTTATTTCGTATTCTGAAAGCTATTATTGTATCAGGCAACAGTGGATGCAGTTTATTTTTCACAGACAGAAACATGACTGCTTAAACATTTTTGTTAGTTCTTCATTATGGAAGCCATGTTTGTAAACAAACACAAAGTGAATCCAATTTGCCACAGATTTGCTTCCTAAATCTTGGAATGTTCAAACAGGCCCGGAGTCTGAAAATGGTTGGTCTGTGTGCTTGTATCTGGTTGAAGTACATTGAGGGGGATCAGTGGGGCTTGTTTTAAACTTTTCATGCATGGAGATCACCCTAAGCAGGGGTGTCCAAATCCAGGCCTCAAGGGCCGGTGTCCTACATGCTTTCCAACCAACCTGCCACCGACGCTCCTTATTGGCTTAAAACACCCTATCCAGGTAATCAGCAGCAGATAAGGCATCATTCCGGCCCTCGAGGCCTGGATTTGGGAACCTCTGGTCTAGAGAATGCTTTAAGAGAAGATGCTCAGTTCAGAAATAAAAGTTGATAGATTTGATGGGACTTTAAATACTACTACTTTTGCTGCACTATTCTAAATTCAGAGACATTGTCTCTATGTTTTAGATAAACCAATAGAGGAATCACCATTACAACATGTCATATTTCAAATTATTGACATTTATACCTTGAAATTATCTTATAATTACCTTGATGTTTGGTGGACAAGTAAATTTATCTTAAAGATATACTTTTTTGTACAAATTAAGTTATTCTGTATCCCTCAAGATGAATAAAAACTCAAAAGAAATCCCAACTGATTTTCATCATAATTTATGAATGAGAGGGTTATTATTGTACTAAATTAACTCCAAAATAAAGATAAAGGCTGTAGGTTTTACTTCTGAACAGTGAAATATTTATTAAACTACATTAAGTGAAAAGTTAATTTGTAGTCTTATCCAGTCAGTAGAGACCAGGTCACTATCTAGAACAGGATGGTTAAAACTGTCCTCGAAGAACCTTTGCTCTGCCTGTTTTCAAGTTATTTTCAACCAGCTTGCTGCTGATTAGCTGACTCAAGTGATCCCACATCCTGATTGACTGAACACACCTGATTTTAGGTTGTCAGCATCAATCAGTCCAGGCAGAGCAGAAAAACACACTGTTGTGGCTGATTTTGAACAAGCAGTCGTGATCTATAGCAGGGGTGGGCAAACTTTTTGCCTGGTAGGCGTCAGAGTTCTAATATGTAACTAAAGAGAAGAGGGATTATTTATTTATAATAATGTAAAATGTTTGTGTTTCAGCTTCCACCCACAGGTATGTTGGTACCAGACATCCCAGTGTGTGATAGTAACAGTGAGACTGATGAATCCAGAGAACCAGTTCTGCGATTTCTTTCCTGACAGAGTGACCTACAGGTATGGAAGCCCTTAAGCTCCTTTTATAGAGAGAAAATAAGTATCACCCTGATTTGTGCGTGTGTAATTCTTGATTTGTGCGTAAATTTGGATCTGTGTGTGTGTATTCTTGATTCGTGCATGCTTGTTTCTTAATTTGTGCATAACTTTGGATTTGTACATGCTTAATTCTTGATTTATGCAAAACTTTTGATTTGTGCATGCATATTCTTGATTGGTAACTCATAATATGTTTTGTGCATAAGTAAAAAAAATGACAAAATAAAAAAAATACAGAACAGAATTTACATATGCACAAATTAAAATTACAACAGCTTAAAACTAATTACACACACAAATCTTTAAAAAATGCACACAAAATCACCTCTTACGCACGCACAAAGCCTAAGTTACCCTCAGCCCGTGTGCTGCCCGCCTGCGCAGCCGGACGCTCGAAGCTGCCATTTCTAAAGTAAATGCACAGAGTTCTGGTTGGCAAATGCAGCGACCACAGGCAGTACCGGCCGGCTACGATCCGCGAGAGTTTAGAAGAGTCCAGTACCGCTAACTATCCCTGCTTGGAACTGAGCCCCTGGAGGCCATGTGAGAGGGGCTGCTGCAGATTGAAAACGCTCTCTTGTGGAAAATATTTTTATTTTTAAAGCGATATGTGTTTCTAAAAACGTTTATTTAGACTTTTTGTATTAGTTATAGATAATATCTGTTCAAAAAAGTGGGAAATTTCAAGTTTCATCAGATATTATTCACAATCTAAGTTTGAAACGGCTAATAAAAAATCTAATGACCCAGAATTCTAGTAGTACTTGAACGCATCACTCACGGATGAATCGGGAAACGTGAAAAGAGTCTTGCAATTTAATCCATGTGTAACTTAGGTTTTTTGTGTGTTTAAGAGGTGATTCGTGTGTATTTTTTAATGATTTTTGCGTTTAATTAGTTTCAAGCTATTGTAGTTTTAATTTTTTGCGTGTGTAAATTGTATTTTCTTTTTTTTTTAATTTTGTATTTTTTTTTACTTATGCACAAAACATATTAGTTACCATTCAAGAATACGCACGCATAAATAAAAAGTTATGCACAAATACTAAATTATGCACTAATCAAGAATAATGGACCCAAAAAGAGAGAGAGTATTTTCTCTCCATATCCTTTCACTCACTGATGTAGATGACAGCCCCATGCTCCAAAAGTTCTACTTGTGTGGAAAGTAAACGTACAAACTACGAGTGCAATGGATCATTGGATATTCATGATGTGAACGGATTTACACCCACGTATCAAAACACGTGTTACTCAGACCCCCACCACTACCTTTCTATTCAACTATAATGGCGATGGCTTGCTGCGTGTATACAAAACGCGATTCATGCACCAAATTTGAATCCTCTACATTTGTTTTGTCGTGTAAAATTAGAAGCTGAAGTGTGTTCATAAACCTGACCCTCCCAACCTCATAACTACATCATGAAAGACTCGGATTATGTTGAGAGATCAGAAATGTTTTTACGGATAGAAATCTTAAGTATTTTTTAAATGAATCTATTTAGTATGAACTCTTCAACATCTGAGATGTTGCCAGTGACGCTTAAACACAAAATCTTTAACTTACTGTAACTTTTCAACCGTTAACACGATAATTCCAAAATTGGAAAGATCCCAGCCAACAAGGCCTAGTGGGCCCCATATAGTTTAAAAGTGGTCAGAGAATGTGGGCCCCAATTGGGTTTGTTTGCAGTTTCCATGGTGGCCCCATCTGTGTTTGCCCACATTGGCTTAGGTGGCTATGCTAGCCAGTCACCCAGTGTACAGCGTAGCGAGTTCCGCTGCCCAGGGTCCGGCAAAGCAAGCAAGTGCTGGAGTGCCAGGAGTTAGCAGAGCTAGCAGGGTCGCTGTCCAGGCCTCCAGTCCCTAGGTAGCAAAGCCAATGCGGGCAAAAACAGCTTGGGCCACCATGGAAACTGCGAACAAACCCAATTGGGGCCCACATTCTCTGACCACTTTTGAACTATGTGGGGCCCACTTGGCCTTGCTGGCAGGGATGGAAAGAGTTGATGAATGAAGAGAATGAGAGAGAACAGAGTAGAAGAAGTGACAGTTGTTGAGCAGGAAGTAAGAAAGATTAGTAAAGGTGAAGTGAGAGGGGCTTTGAAGAGGATGAAGAGTGGAAAGGCTCTTGGTCCTGATGATATACCTGTGGAGGTATGGAAGTGTCTAGGAGAGATGGCAGTGGAGTTTTTGACCGGGTTGTTCAACAGGATCTTAGGTGGTGAGAAGATGCCTGAGGAATGGAGGAGAAGTGTGATGGTGCCCATTTTTAAGAATAAGGGAGATGTGCAGAGTTGTGGTAACTACAGAGGAATAAAGCTGATGAGCCATACAATGAAGGTGTGGGAAAGAGTAGTGGAAGCCAGACTAAGAGCAGAAGTGAACATTTGTGAGCAGCAGTATGGTTTCATGCCAAGAAAGAGCACTACAGATGCAACATTTGCTTTGAGGATGTTGATAGAGAAGTACAGAGAAGGTCAGAGAGAGCTCCACTGTGTCTTTGTAGATCTGGAGAAAGCTTATGACAGAGTGCCCAGAGAGGAACTATGGTATTGTATGAGGAAGTCTGGAGTGACAGAGAAGTATGTCCGAGCAGTGCAGGACATGTATGAGGGCTGTAAGACAGTGGTGAGGTGTGCTGTAGGGGTGACAGAGGAGTTCAAGGTGGAGGTGGGATTACATCAGGGATCAGCTCTGAGCCCCTTCCTGTTTGCAATGGTGATGGACAGACTGACGGATGAGGTTAGACAGGAATCACCATGGACTATGATGTTTGCAGATGATATTGTGATTTGTAGTGAGAGCAGGGAACAGGTGGAGGTGGAGTTAGAGAGGTGGAGGTTTGCCCTGGAAAGGAGAGGAATGAAGGTTAGCCGCAGTAAGACAGAGTACATGTGTGTGAATGAGAGGAACCAGAGTGGAAGAGTGAGGTTACAGGGAGAAGAGATAAAGAAGGTGGAGGAGTTTAAGTATTTAGGGTCAACAGTACAGAGTAATGGAGAGTGTGGAAAAGAAGTGAAGAGGAGAGTGCAAGCAGGTTGGAATGGGTGGAGAAAAGTGTCAGGTGTGATGTGTGACAGAAGAGTTTCAGCACAAATGAAAGGAAAGGTGTACAAGACTGTGGTGAGACCAGCCATGTTGTTTGGACTAGAAACAGTGGGACTGAAGAAAAGACAGGAAGCAGAGCTGGAGGTAGCAGAGATGAAGATGCTGAGGTTCTCTTTGGGAGTGACCAGGATGGATAGGATCAGGAATGAATACATCAGAGGGACAGCACATGTTAGAGGTTTTGGAGATAAAGTCAGAGAGGCCAGACTGAGATGGTTTGGACATGTTCAGAGGAGAGACAGTGAATATATTGGTAGAAGGATGCTGAGTCTAGAGCTGCCAGGAAAGAGGTCTAGAGGAAGACCAAAGAGGAGGTTTATGGATGCAGTGAATGAAGACATGAAGGTGGCTGGTGTTAGAGTGAAGGATGCTGAAGACAGGCTTGGATGGAGGAAACTGATTTGCTGTGGCGACCCCTGAAGGGAAAAGCCCAAAGGAAAAGAAGAAGAACATGATAATTCCAAAATCTGCTGGAATTATCATATTAACGGTTGAAAAGTTACAGTAAATCAAAGAACATAAACAACACCGGAGCTCTGGTGTTAAACAGTTAAACAAGTGACTGCAGGAGATGTGTTTTCTCAGCCGTAACCTGTGTTCTCTCAATGTTCCTCAGTGGCACAGTGAACGGTCGGATCTTCAGAACCTGCCTGGACCTGCAGCACAGAATTGCAGTTGACAGGTGCTCCTGGGAAATGAAGTCCAATCAGCCAGTTCTCAAGCTAGTGAAGCAGCAGCAGGGACACTGGGACAGACTGGTCAGGGTCAAGGTACTGACGACATGCCTGCCGTAGAAGCATGTGTCAGAATGATATGAGAAAACTAACGAGTCTGGATGTTGATTGTCTTTTTAAAGAACATTTTTGTCACGTTTGACACGGAGCACCTTGATGATGACAAAGATGAGGAGTCAGATGGTGAGACATGATCCCGACTGAAGAGTGAAGTGTTGCTGCTCATGTTGCCACGTGCGCTCTTTGTGTTTTTCTTCAGGACGGTGGTTCAGAGCAAACACAGGAGAGGAGGACGTCTACGTGAACTCTGAGTGTGACAGTGAGAGCGACTGAAGCTGCTCCACTTCATTCTGTTTTCTATGCTCTTCTACTCACTATGAAGTTTGAAGTTAATGTTGAGGATGGGCAAGTTCTGTTTAAGATTTTAGTTTATTTTTTTGCGTTTATGTGAATTAAAACAGGCTGGTTTTGGTTTCACTGAGTTTGTCATTGAGGCCAGATTGATCTCATGTTCCAGAACGTTTCAGTAGGACTTGTGTTTGGAAACATCATTCTGGGCTCTGATCAGACCAGCCAGGTCATGACTGTTTCACATTGCATTTCATTACATCACCAGCTGTTCTGAAGCGTCACTGCTTCCATGCACCACAGAATTATAATTCAATGCTCACAATAATTTAGATTTATTATTTGCATCGGTTCTTCTCCTAATTGTTTGTAATTCAAATAAAAAACATAAGTTATCTTTGACATTACTTTTAATGAATAAAATAAACACAATTTTCATTAGTTTGATATGTGTTACCCCCCAAATTAAGACAATAATAAAGATGGAACCAAATAACAAACATTGATCATGTCAACATTGAGTATTTTCACCATTTGCTGCAATGACAACTTGACTTGAACATTTGACGCTTCTCACTGTCCTTATGATGTTCTGAGGCAATCCTTGCCACTCTTCCATTCGAGCACATGTGTCAAAGTCAAGGCCCGGGTGCCGGATCCGGCCCTCCAGATCATTTTATTTTGTTGTTACTTATGGCCTGATGTTATCTTGTGCTTATTTCTAACTTGTATAATTTTGACGAAACATATTTTTACGGAAAAAAAAAATATTAAGTTATTTAAGATTTAAATTGATGTATTCTGAAATAATATTCCTGCCTTTTTATTTTTCGTAATTATGTTAAAACGGGCATTCTTTTAGTTTTTTGGACTGTTTTGGCATTTACTAAATTTTTTGGCCATTTTGGTGTTTAGCTACTATTTCAGCTACATGCTAGCTGTTTTGGCTAATTTAGGCTTTTTTTCAGTTTTTTAGGCTGTTTTGAAATCAAGCTATTTTTCAGCTGCATGCTGGCTGTTTTGGCTAGCTTCATTAATTTTTTTTTATTTTTAGGTTAATTTGGCATTCAGCTAATTTTTTAGCTGCTATCAACAGCGTTTTCAGCTATTAACTCCAGTATCTTCAGCTTCAGTGTTTTTAGCTTATAATTTCAGCATCTTCAGCTATCATAACTAGCATCTTCAGTGGCCAAATTCAGCTTACCGCATTCATACTTGCATCATCACAGGTAATGCTATATATCTAGTTCATAGTTATGTTAAAAAGTTTTATTTGTAAAGTTTTAAAAACGTAGTTTTAGAGTGTTCAGGAAATGTTTATCCTGTTCGGCCCACAACCTAAGGTGTGTTGTGGATTTTGGCCCCTTGTGCGATTGAGTTTGACATCCATGCCTTAGAGCTATGTCAAAACGGTGTCAAAGAGGGTCGCAGGAAATCACCCAGAGACGACTAGGCGCTCAACAACTTCTTTGACAATGAAGGGTTTGCATATGCTAAAATCGGTGCTTGCAAAACATGTTGCTTTTGCTGATGAAATGCAAGCTGATGAAATTTGCTCCCTGCAGAGCCCCACAGAAGTTTATTTGGGAGTTTGGTCATCTTGGAGAAGTCCCTCATAAATTGCCTATAATAGCCCACAAAACACCAACAAGATCTTGACTGCCTGACGGTGGTGGGATGTTTCCAACTGTGGACAGCAGCAGTTTTGTGTCTGAAACAGGAGAAACCCTTATGCTGCTAACTTCATGTCCCAATAGCATCACCGTCTTCTGGAATAGCCTACATTTGCCTTGAACACATGCTCTAGAATGTTCCTGGTGGGATAAAAAGATCCAAAAGGGCAGTGTCATGAATTAGTCTGTTTTTCCGTCAGACCACCAGAGGGAGCCATCGCCTGAATTCTGAAACTCTCCTGAGCCTCATCTTCACTCCATTTCCCATAAGCCTCTGCCTGCTGTTCCCAGGCCTCACCAGCTGTCCCTCATTCGACAATCACCACAAACATTTATAAGGAGGCTTCAGGCGGTGCTCAGGTGTGAAGTCTTGTTTTGGTGTACTCCTGCATTTCTGAGCGTTACCTCCTTCAGTCCTGTTCCTGCTTAAGCCTGCCTCGACCCCAGCCTGTCTTTGACCACCGTTCTGCCTCAGCCTGTGACATACTCCTCGCCGTGCCTGACCCTCGCCTGGATCCTGACTACTCTGGTTTTCCTCTGATGCCCTCATGCTGGTGCTCGACCCCTGCCTGCCTGACCCTGATTTAGTGTTGTGGACTTTTAGCTGTGCATCACGCCTGTTGCCCTGTCTGTGCTGAATAAACCTGCTGCACTTGGATCCAGCTGTCTGCCTGTTCTTGACAGAAGACTTCGCCAAACATGGATCCAGCAGCAAGTGTACCCAGCCTGTCAGACTCGGCTGGTTATGCTGCCATGCTACAGGAGCAGAGTCGCCAACTCCAGCTGCTGACTGCTGCGACTGACACCATCACAGCACACCTTCAAGCTAACATGCCCGACGACACACCTAATCCACCTCCTTCTCTCCCTTCAGAGTTGAGGTTGGCTCTCCCGGATAAGTTTAATGGAGATCCTGAGCAGTGCAGTGGTTTCCTCTTACAATGTGACTTGTTCCTGCGTCAGCAACCACTCCTCTACCCAACGGAAGAGACTAAAGTGACTTTTGTTTTCTCACTCTTAACTGGAGAAGCAAGAGAGTGGATTGCTGCACTTTGGACAGGAGGAGCGCTGTCCTTCCAGTCATATGCTGCTTTCACACAGCAGCCTATTCACTCCGGTTCCGGACCCTGGCAGCACGTACTGACTGGACTTCTAGTACCCTGAAAATTGCTTATCGAGAGGGGCTCACAGCAGAGTTGCAGCAAGAGCTGGCGTGCCGCGATGTGGACTTGGATTTGGACCAGCTCATCACACTCACCATCAGGCTCGATAACCTACTGAGGACCCGGCGTCCGCAGAACTCAGTCATGGTGACTGCCACGCCTGTCTCATCTCTACCCATGAAGGCCTCCAGTTCCAACCATGAGCCCATGCAGCTTGGTTCCACCCAACTCTCTCCAGAGGAGCGACTGAGACGTTTTCGGGCGAACCTATGCCTCTACTGCGGTCACCCCGGACCCCTGTCCAAATCGCCACCCACAGCGCTCTGCAAGGCCGGTGAGTGACTCCGCACTCACCTTTACATTGCCAGTGACTTTGTGCTTTGACGGCCATGTAGTAAAAACACAGGCCATGATTGACTCTGGGGCAGCAGGTAACTTCATTGACCTAGCCTTTGCCCGCACTCATAATGTTCCTTTGCTGTCCTGCAACGCCCGCGTGGCAGTCACCGCCCTTGATGGAAGGCCCCTGGGGCCCGGCTGTATCCAGTTTCTGACTCCTGACATCCAGATCATCGCACCCGATCATCATCATGAAGCCCTCCGTCTCTTCACGATTGAGTCCCCCCGCTGTTCCATCATCCTTGGTCTGCCCTGGCTGGAGAGGCATGACCCCACAATCATCTGGTCAGAGCACAGGCTGTCGTTCTCATCCACTCACTGCCAGCGCCACTGCTTTCGGCCTATGAGAGGGCCTACAGACTTTGCAACCATCGCAGCCACCACCCTCGCTCAGACCAGCGCGACAGGGGAAGCGGAGGGATTGCCAGTTTTTTATGAGGACCTGCGGGAGGCCTTCAACAAGCAACGTGCCACACAGCTCCCTCCACATTGGTCCTATGACTGTGCCATTGACCTCCTGTCTGGAGCCATGCCAACCAGAGGTCGGGTGTTCCCGCTTTCTCAGCCTGAGACAGCTGCCATGCAGGCATACATCCAGGAAGAGTTGGCTAAAGGCTTCATACGGCCATCCACGTCTCCAGCTTTGGCTGGTTTTTTCTTCGTTAAGAAGAAAGATGGTGGCCTGAGAGCATGTATAGACTATCGCAACCTGCATGACGTTACCCCCTACCCATGGTTCCTGCAGCTCTGGAGCAACTACGCACTGCACGCTTCTTCACAAAGCTGGACCTGCGCATTGCGTATAACCTCATTTGGATCCATGCGGGTGACGAATGGAAAACCGCATTCTCTACAACCTCGGGCCACTACGAGTACCTCTTTATGTCCTTGGGCCTCTGCAATGCTCCC